>NC_057797.1:778216731-778273497 GCF_018294505.1 Triticum aestivum | reverse complement strand
CACGTGATAGTACGCGCGCCCAATATTATTGTGGCCAAACAGTTTACGTTCCTGAGGTGGGCGATGTGGTAATAACCCAGGAGCATATAATGCAGGCTGAAGAACTCAGGATCACTGTTGGACAACTCCTCGAGATCGAGGACATGCCTGTGATTACAGAGGAGGAAATAAAACGGAAATATATCCGGGGCCAACCTTTGGTCGAGCCAGAAGATGTCAAGAAGCTCCCAACGAGAATGTATGAATTGCATCAATGGTACATGGACATTATCAAGAGATTCGATTGAGAGTCCCTCATGGTGTATGTCAAGAAGGATCATTACTACCATGAGAAAGCTGTGGCCGTTGAGTATTCTGAACTGTTTCAGTTATACAATCAAGACGCACTCGACAAATCTATCGTCGGTTTCTATTGTCTGTAAGTGATCTCTTTCTGTAATTTAAGTCTCAAGCTAGCTGTAGTGATCCTTTTGATCAATCATTACCTATAATTATCCTCACTATATTCTTTTCTGTGGTATTATGCAGGATGAAGATGTATGAAATGAGAAAAGGTGGACGCTATGGCATTGGGTTCATTGACCCAAATACCGTTCATGAATACACATGGAAAATGAACAAGTATTATGAAAAGCAGGTAGAGGACAGCATGCTAGAGTTCTTGAAGCGCCTCAAATACAATGAAGATATACTACTTCCTTACAACTTCCAGTGAGTCACACTTTCTTGTACTACAAATTCTCTGTTTTTGCCTACTAGCTAGCTACATGTTTTTGCTTACATATGCCCGCTTAGTTAAGACATGCAAACGTGTGTGCATGCAGATTTCACTGGATCTTGTGTATCATTAAAGTTGACGCCGGAACAGTTGAAATACTGGACTCGCTACTCAAAGCAAATAGTGACTACAACATCTTGTATGGGATAGTCAACAGGTAATTTCAATCATTATTAACTATATATCTCGGCCTATTTAGTTCGTCATTTCATGATATGAACTATTTAATAACCCCTTTATTCATTTTCTTTGTCGGCGGGCAGGGCTTGGGCAAGGTTCATCAGCGTCCCGGATGGCGAATGGAAACCACAGCTGAAATGGTTTCGATCCAAGGTAAGTAATTAAGTAGTACTAGCTAGCTAGCTAGCTAGCTGCCATCTCTTTAATTATCAAGCTTGATTAATTATTATCTGATCAAATTAAATTCCATTCTCGTAATAAAGGCCCTGAAGCAGGCGCAGGGGACTGATCTGTGTGCATTCTGCGTTTGCGAGAACATTCGCATGATGGCGTCCGAACGAGAAGATCTCAAAGACAGGAATGGGTACGCTTGTCAGAACACTATTCACAATTTTTATACCATTATCGATATCTAGTCACACAACTAATACACATGCATATTGATCTCCTTCTTAACAGTTCAAAGAGGTGCGGGTCAAGCTCCTAGAAACGGAGCGCGTAGAAGCACTTCAAGAGGAAATAGCGGGATTTTTGCTCGACCAGGTCATAAATCCGAAGGGAGAATACTATTACCCGCTACCGCCCCCATCGAACAGGTCATGAACCACTTCCAATTGTCATCGTGCTCTGAAGGCACCAATTAGGCTAATGCCACTGGCTCCGAAGGCAACATGCATATGTAGGAGAAATTGTATATAGCTATACATGTGTGTATGTGTAAATTAATATGGTGGTTTGTGAGACATTGATGATATATATATGATTGGTTCTACTAGAAATTCTATTTATATATATATATATGCATAACATGTACAATGTGTAGTACCGTAAAATACCAGCAAACGAAAAAGAATTAAAATGGAAAACACAAAATTAAATGAAAAAGAAATCATAAAACCAAAAATCCCCCAAACATTTTAGTACCGGTTGGTATTACCAACCGGTACTAAAGGGCTCCCGGCCCCCGGAGCTGGCTCGCGCCACGTGGTTGCCCTTTAGCACCGGTTCGTGCTGAACCGGTACTAAAGGGGGGGGGCCTTTAGTGCCGAAATGTTAGTGCCGGTTCCGAAACCGGCACTAAAGGGCCTTATGAACCGGTGCTATTGCCTGGTTCTGCACTAGTGATACATGATTCACATCGAGCATGTCGGTCATCAGCGAGTGAATCCGGGCTGTAGCACTGGGCTAACAGGACTCCGGGGAACCCGGGCTATAGCAGGCTAGGCAGGACTCCGGATGTCACCGCGTGACATTTCCCCGAAGGGACAGACATAGGAACGAAGTGAAACACATGCCGGCCAGTCAAGTGTCCTGAGCAGTAGTGCTGGGCTAGCAGGACTCCGGTGAACCGGGCTGTAGCGGAATACTATGGCTCGAGGAACACTAGACTACATTTCCCCATATGAGAGGCTGCCAAGTATAAACAACTAGATTGTCGGATCCCACTCATACCAAGCATTTCAATCATACACACAATATGCCCGATATGAGTACATACAACATGGCATCACAACAAAACTCTGCAACTCAAGTACTTTATTTAAAGGCTCCAGAGAGACATACATAACATGTTCATACAGGTAGGGGTCACATGACCCAACACTCAAGTCATACAAGCATACAAGAACATGCGGAAGCAAATAGTCTGAGTACAGACACTAAAAAGCAAGAAGGCTTCTCGAAGCCTGTCTATCTACATAGGGCCCTCCATGGCCATGATCACCCCCTGGGTGGCAAGTCACTCATCAACGTCGAGATCTAAATAAAACCCATCGGAGGGGGCGGTGTTGTCGCCTGAAAACAGTAATTAAGCAAACATGAGTACAAAGGTACTCAACAAGTCTTACATCAGAACCTACTATACATGCTCATTCTCAAGAAGGTGGTGGGGTTATTGCAGCAAGCCAGCTTTGACTCTTGGCTAAGCTATCCTACAAGACTCCACTAGTAAAATAGTTTATGCACACGAGTCCACTACTCACCAACACAATACTCCACCGGGGATCCTCCCTCGTCATTCTACGAGAGGGCCATCCTCGATATTCACACTTATCTTGAGTCTTTTAGTAGTATCCATTAACTTGTCTATGAACTGTATAGGCAACCAAGTAGTCCTTTACCGCAGATGCGGCTATTTGAATAGTTTTATACCCTGCCAGGGTGTACTTCTTCATACACGCTTTCACCACTTAACGCCGTTTACACGACATGTACTCAGCAACCTTCAAGCGGAGGCCCAACGAGGGTGTCGGCCACGGCCTACCTAAACACGCAAGTCTCTAGTCCAGGTTTATCGCCTATCCAGGTTCCATCCGCAGGGAGTCCGGCCGAGGTTTCCACATACGGCCCCGAACGATGTGAACAAGGTTCCCGAGACACCAAACGGGTTACTCGGTACACCGTGCCATGGTGTATCTACCGCAACATAGCCCACCCCTGGGGTCAGCGCTACGCACGCCCGCCAACACATAACCTACAAACACCAGAAACTAATTGCAACTCCTGGACAGAGTACTAGGGTGAATAAGAAGCCAAGAGGGTCCATTAGTTTCGGGCCCAATGTATGGTAGTAACTGAATCTTAAATCACACATATAGATCTCAGTTCTTATGGATGGCCTCAATGAAATAACCCACCATGTACTCCTACATGGCCTCTCATCGATACCTTTACCAAATCATGTTCAAACATACCTCACATTACCGACATAATCATTTCACTATAGCCCATCACCCAGATGAACCAGACCTGACACAACTCTAAGCATAGCAGGCATAGCAAGGTAGGAAAACACATACATGGCTCAATCAACTCCTACACATGCTAGTGGGTTTCATCTAGTTACTGTGTTAATGACAGGTCATGCAGAGGGTAAGGGTTCAACTATCGTAGCACACATCAGTTTGAATCGCGTTGTCTTAATGCAGTAAACAAGAGCAGAAGCGAGAACATGGGTTTGTATCGGAATGATCAATGGGTTGCTTGCCTGATAGAGTGGTAGTAGGGTACTGCCCTTCAGTTGGATACTCGGAGATATCCTCGGAGGCAGAACCTACCACGAAGGACACATAACACATAATCAACACATGACAATATGCAACAATATGATGCATGCTATGACATGGCTAAATGATGTGTCCTACCTAATGCAATGTTAAACAAGTTGAAATGGGTCCATTTGAATCAAAGATTCAAATGAAGGTTAAAGTTCTTATGCATAAAGAGTGTATTAGCTTGTTTCACCTAAACAGCAAGGTTAAAGTGGTTTTTCATGCATGAAACCATTACAGATGGATAGATTGAATTTTTCTGATCATTTTTCATATATCACTTGTTTGATTTGGAGCTATGGTTGATTTTCTACGATTTTTAGAAGTTTTGACTATTTTTTGGAATTTCCTATATAAGAATAATTCTAGTAATTGAATTAATGCGTCAGCATGACATAGGTGTGACGTCAGCGGGTCAACTGGGTCGGCCAGGTCAAACCTGACTGGTGGGCCCTGTCTGTTAGTGACTTAGCTAATTAACAGGATTAAATTAGTACTAATTAACTGTCAGTGGGGCCTGGGCCCACATGTCAGCGACCTAACTAACTAAAATTAGTTAACACTAATCCTAAACTAACTAACAGGCCGGCCCCACCTGTCATAGACTCAGGGGGAGTTAACCTGGGCCCACGCGTTAGTCCACGGTCAAAACATGGTCAACTTGCCGGCGGCTTGACGCCGGCGACGACAGATGCGGCGGAGGGTCTCCGATTTTACCCATAGTCGACCAAATCGACTGCGATTTGGTCCTACGAATAGCTGGGGGCAAGCCGCGGCGCTTGGTGGCAGTGGGTGGAGCTAGGGTGGCCGGAAACGTCGCCGGCGACGAGTTTGGCGGCGGCTAGAGCTCAGGTGAGCTCGGAACCGAGGCTGCGGGGCACGGCGAGGCGCATGGTAAGGTGCGTTAGGCTCCTGGAAACGTGGTGGGGTTAGTAGACTAAGTGGCGTGGCCGTGGCATGGCCGGAGCCTCGTCGACGACGAGCTCTGTGGTGGCGCGTGCGGGCGAACTCGAGGCGGCGCGTACGGTGCACGAGAGCTAGAACGGAGAGGGGGAGAAGGGTTAGTGGCTCACTGCGGTTGCAGGGGAGCGAATGGCGAGCTCAGGGAAGAGCTGGAGCGAGCGGGGCGGCGAGGGGGATCTCCGGCGACCGAGGTTGAAGATGAGCTCGGTGAAGACGCTCGGGGGCCTCCAGCGGGGCGTGGCTCGGTGGAACGGTCGAGGAGGGAGTGTCGGAGCTTTTTGGCACGGCGAGGCAACGAGTGGACAGTGGTGGCTGCGGTGGTGCTTGTCGGCGGCGACGGCTGCGCCCTGCTTCGGGAAAGAGAGCGAGAGAGGCAAGGCAGGGGGAGAGTGGAGCAGTCGAGGGGTCTAGGGGGTCTGTGTGGCACCCATAGACGCGTCCGGGGCGTCGGCAGAAGCAGGAGGTGGCCGGCGTGTGGCTGCGGGCGCCGGCCACGTGCCTCTCGTCCTCCTGGCAAGAGGAGGAGGATGACTGGCGGGAGCTAGTGGGCTGGGCTGAGCTGGGCCGGGCCAGGCGACAGGTAAGTTCCTTTCTCTCTCCTTCCGTTTGCTTTTATTTATTTTCTGCTATGTGTATTGAAATAGAATAAATACTATTTCATTTCCAAAAACTCTGGAAATATTCAGAGGCACATTTGGGAATATTCTCAACTGCCTAAAAATGCTTCCAAGATTATTTGAGCACTTTAAAATATTTATAGCATTTAAAATGCCCAAATTCAAATACTTATGGATTGTTCAAAAAAACCAGAATGGCTCCATAAATTGCAAGACCATTTTTGGCAGAGGTTAGTCAAGACCAAAAATGGTGGGCTTTTATGAAGGTTATTTTGGGTTCATTGAAATTCCAATTGTTGGAAATTAGCATTTTCAGGGGGGTTGTTGGGGTTGATTAGCCCCCATTTCAAGTTTAAGAGAAATTTAAACATGATGCACATGTTCATCCAATCCTAATGCATGACTAAAAGCAGGGATGTGACAACTCACCCCCACTCAAAAGAATCTCGCCCCGAGATTTAGGATCCTCCGGGAAGAAGGTGGGGTACTCGAGTCGAAGACGATCCTCCCTTTCCCAAGTGGCTTCTTTCTCGGAATGGTGTGACCATCGAACCTTGAGAAACTTGATATTATGGTGTCGAGTGGTACGCTCGGCTTGATCCAGGATACGAACGGGATATTCCCGATATGAGAGGTTATCTTGTAGATCAAGCGTTTCGTGGTCCACTCCACGGATAGGATCCGCGAAGCAACGCCTGAGTTGAGAAACGTGGAAGACATCGTGAACTCTGGAAAGATGCGAAGGTAGTTCCAATTGGTAGGCAACTTCTCCTCGTTTGGCAAGAATGCGAAAAGGTCCAATGTAACAAGGAGCCAATTTGCCTTTGATACCGAAACGATGGGTTCCCTTTAATGGAGTAACCCGAAGGTAAGCCTTCTCGCCGACTTTATAAGTCATGAGCTTATTTTTATGATTGGGCTGTTTTCAATTTCTCACGAATAACGCGGACCTGCTCCTCTGCTTCCTAAATCATATTCGGGCCAAAGAGTTGTCTTTCCCCGGTTTCTGACCAGTTAAGAGGCGTTCGACATTTTCGTCCATAGAGAACTTCGAATGGAGCTTTGCCCAAGCTAGCTTGATAACTATTGTTATAAGCAAACTCCGTGAATGGAAGGCATTTCTCCCAACCCATTCCGAATGAGATGATAGAAGCTCGGAGCATATCTTCTAGAATTTGATTGACTCGCTCTACTTGACCACTTGATTGAGGATGGAAGGCGGTTCTAAAAGAGAGACGAGTTCCCATAGCATTTTGGATACTTTCCCAAAATCGAGAGGTGAAGAGACTCCCACGGACTGAGTTAATTTCCAATGGGACACCATAAAGAGACACTATTCGGGAGATGTATAAGTTAGCTAGCTGGCTAGCGGTGATACTCTCACGAACAGGTAGGAAATGGGCTACTTTGGAAAGACGGTCGATCACGACGAAGATGGCATTATTCCCTCTCTTGGTCCCGGGAAACCCAGTGATGAAATCCATACTGATTTTATCCCATTTCCACTCAGGAATAGCCAAAGGTTGAAGGGTGCCAGCAGGCCGTTGATGCTTTGCTTTAACACGACGACAAACGTCGCAATTAGCAATGTATTGAGCGATTTCTCTCTTCATCCTAGTCCACCAAAACCTCTGGCGTGGGTCTTGATACATCTTAGTACTACCAGGATGAATGGTGAGAGGGGACTCATGAGCTACCTTAAGGATCAGCCGCCTCAGGTTTCGTGCCTTGGGAACCACTAAGCGGTTTCCAAAGTATACAACACCTTGATCATCAACGGAGAAACAATTCGCGACTCCTTTCTTAATGTTTCTCTTAATACGGGAGATTCCCGGATCTACCTTCTGTTCCTTGATGATCTGATCCATAAGGGTAGGTTTCGCCATCGGGGTGGATAGGAATCCGCGAGGAACAATGTGAAGATTGAGCTTACAAAATTCCTTGTGGAGAAGTGGTTGACTTTATTTTAACATCAGGTTGTTACAATAAGATTTACGACTTAGCGCATCAGCCATGACATTGGCTTTGCCCGGGGTGTAAGTTATTCCTAAGTCGTAATCCGAGATCAACTCGACCCAACGTCTTTGCCTGAGATTAAAATCTGGTTGGGTGAAGATATATTTCAAACTTTGGTGATCGGTGAAGATCTCACAACGATTACCGAGGAGGTAATGTCGCCAAGTTTTAAGTGCATGGATTACAGCTGCAAGCTCTAGATCATGTGTGGGATAATTTTCCTCATGTGGATGTAATTGCCATGAAGCATAGGCAATTACCTGACGATCTTGCATGAGTATGCAACCTAGTCCTTGTCGCGAGGCGTCACAATAGATAATAAAGTCCTTGGAGAAATCTGGTGGTACCAGTACGGGAGCAGATGTCAGGCGTATTTTCAGTTCCTGAAAGCTGAACTCGCACTGTGGGGTCCACTCGAACTTTTTATCTTTCTTGAGGAGTTCAGTTAGAGGTTTGGCAACCTTGGAGAAATTCTCGACGAAGCGACGGCAATAGCTCGCTAAGCCAAGGAAGCTCCAAACTTGCTTGACCGTCTCAGGTGGAGTCCAATCAAGGATGGCCTGAACTCGCTCAGGATTGACAGCAATACCCTCACCAGAGATTACATGGCTTAGATAGGTCACTTCTTGCAACCAAATTTCACACTTGGAGAATTTGGCATAAAGGCGATGCTCTCGAAGTTTCGTCAATACCAGCCTTAGATGTTCGGCATGTTCCTCTTCATTCTTGGAGTAGATGAGTATGTCATCGAGGTATACTACGACGAATTTATCCAAATACCCCATGAAGACCGAGTTCATTAACCGAGAGAAGGTGGCTGGGGCATTGGTTAAACCGAAGGACATGATGGTGTACTCGTATTGGCCATAGCGAGTAACAAAGGCCGTTTTAGGAATGTCCCCGTTTCTGATTTTGATTTGATGGTAGCCCAACCTCAAATCCATCTTGGAAAAGACTGAGGATCCAGCGAGCTGATCATACAGATCGTTGATCCTGGGAAGCGGATACTTGTTCTTGATAGTGACCAAGTTGACAGGTCGGTAATCTACAACCATCCGATCCGTTCCATCCTTCTTCTTGACGAAGAGGACGGGGCAAGCCCAAGGAGAGGAACTAGGATGGATGAAACCATTTTTCAAGGACTCATCGAGTTGGTTCTTAAGCTCGGCTAGTTCTAAGGGTGCCATCTTATAGGGTCTTCTAGAAATTGGAACGGTTCCTGGAACAAGGTCTATCACAAACTCGACATCCCTGTCAGGTGGAACACCTGGCAGTTCTTCTGGAAAGACATCCGGAAAGTCTCGGACTACCGGAATATCCTCAAGGTCTGGAAGGGGGTTGGCATTTAGGGAGTAAAGCTGGCGCTTGGCCACTCGAGTTAAGACATTGACTATCTTGCCCGATGGGTGAGTAAGTTGAACGGTTCTAGTGGCACAATCAATCTTAGCATAATGAGCTGACATCCAGTCCATACCCAAGATGATGTTTATATCCAGGACTTGAGAGCTATTAAGGATGCAAGGAAGACAAGTCTATCGACAAGAATTTCATTCCCATGGCTTACTCTAGAAGTTTGCCATTTGGAACCCGGAGTTTGAATTACCATGGAAATGGGCATGTCACAGAATGTTGTGTTATGCAATCGAGCATGGCTCTCAGATATGAATGAATGAGATGCTCCAGTATCGAAAAGAACAGATGCCGGATTGCAATTAACAAGGAGCGTACCAAGGACGACGTTAGGATCCTCATGAGCCTCCTCGGCTGAAACATAGTTGACATGGCCACGTGCAGTGGTGACCGGCTTGGCGTAGAATGTCTTTCCCGCTGGCTTACCACGGCCAACGGACTTTCCAGACTGATTGGGGTTGTTGTTCTGGGGACACTCTCGACTATAGTGACCCGGCTCTCCACACTTGAAACATGTCACAACATTGGGGCATGGAGCAGCATTAGCAGCGGGGCCACCATAGGGCTTGGGCGGTGCAAACTGCTGGTTGGGACGAGGCGCCTCAAAGGATGGCCTCGGAATGAACCTGGGTGGCAGTGCCGTGCTTGGAATCCACACCCGGCGCTTCTGAGATCCAGAGCCGGATGAAGAGCCAAAATCACGAGAGTGCTTGCATGAAGCGTCATAGTCAGACTGGCCTGTCTCAGCACTGATGGCTTTATTGACCAACTTATGAAAGGAGGTGCACTCATGCAGGCGAAGATCGCGGCGAAGCTCAGGGCTAAGTCCCTTGTGGAACCTTGCCTGCTTCTTAGCATCGATGGATACCTCTTCAGGGGCATATCGTGCCAGATTCCCAAATTCATGAGTATATGCATCCACAGTCAGTCTTCCTTGGGTGAAATTGCAGAACTCTTCCCTCTTGCGATCTATGAGACCTTCCGAAATGTGATGCTCACGGAAAGCCTCACTGAATTCAGCCCAAGTAGTGATTTGGCCGATCGGGCGCATAGCTTCAAAATTTTCCCACCAAAGGCTAGTAGGGCCTTCGAGGTGATAGGCAGCATAAGTAACCTTATCAGCTTTGGCTACGTTGGCAGAACGTAGCTTGTGGGTGATGTTGCGAAGCCAGTCATCCGCATCCAGGGGCTCGACGGAATGGTTAAACTTCGGTAGGTACAGCTTGATAAAGTCATTGATTGACACCAAGTCATTTTGCTGATGGCGTGCAGTGTTCTGCACAATCCGCTCTAGCAAGCGGTTAGTCTCACGCTTGTTTCTTTCCGCCTGCAGCATCACTTCGGCCAGAGAAGGCGGGTGAGGCAGATTTTCACCCCTAGCTGCACTAGCTTCCCCCTGCTCCGAGGCAGCAGGGTTGCTGCGGGTGTTGACCATCCTAGGAGAAAACAAGACAACGGTTTAGATAAGGATGGCACAAACTTAGCAAGGAAGTGCAGAATGTAATGGATAACATGGAATGCTAAGATGTTCATTGCACGACATGGTAATATAGAAACTGCCATATATATACCAGTGGTCATACACATCGTACATAGTTTAGTACAAGCCCAGGCTAGAGTACACCTACGATGAAAGACATTACATCTCTTCGGAGGCATTCCAAACTCCTATACATTATTTTTTTACACCTCCAGAGAGTGATACACACCAAGTCGTATCCCACGGTCACGCAGTACTATGGAGAATACAACTACTACAATACTAGTGAAACTACTACTAGCTCAGACGGCTCCGTAGTAATCCTCATAGAAGTCGCCACCAAAACCTGGAAGTGGAACATGATCATCTGGGAACAAATGGTCCTGCGGAGCCTGCGGACCATAGGGACTCGGATGTGGCCTTGGTTCCACAGGTGGTGGCAGACGAGGACCACGAGGAGGGGTGATGCCTCCTACATCGCGCCACTCCATATAATCTGGCAATCCAGACCGTACAAGGTACAGATCCCTCAGATCCATGTATCCTGCCTATACCGCCGGTGCAAACCGAGTCAAAGTGGCCCAGTGATCAGCACGAGAGTTAAAAAGCTCCATACGCAAGGCCCGATTTTTGCGGTCCTTATCCTCGAGCATCTCAGCAGTGGTGCGGAGTAGTGACTCCTCATGTGTGGGGTCAGCATAGATAGCCTGGAGATACGCTTGTGCTCCTGGAAGTGAAGCTGGCATATAACGGAAGTCGGTGTTCCGAAGCAGGCCAGTCTGGACTCGCATGATGGTCATCAAGGAATAGGCAGCATCCTGTATAGCCATCTCAACAGTAACCCCGAGTCCATAGGAATAGTGAAGGGGCTCAGTGGCTCCAGGATAAGAGGGATATATCCTGACGATACAGAGGTACCTGCTCTGGCTGAAGTCTCTGAACTGCTCTTCGACAGTGTATTCGGGATACCAACGGTAACCCGTCTCGATCATTACCCAGATTAACATAGCAGTATGACCGGCCACATCGAGGCACCGGGTCAGGCGAACCACTTGGTTTTGAGCACGAGTGGCCATCTGAAAGCACAACCACAATGCAAAGACATTAGAATTTCTAGGGAAAATTGGACAGCATAACAACTGTAAATGCTCAGAAAAGGATTTGAGACATCCACAACAGTTTGCAATACCACTCAACTACATCATATCAAGGTTCTGATTCAACTGGCAACATACTAGTAGTAGAAACTGTACTGAGGCTTGTAACAGCAATCCTATAAGCTACTATGGATTAGTAACACGTGAACCTGATAGAAGAAGAGAGCCTAGTCTTTAACCCACGTTGAATGAGAAGAGAATGACTCAGATCAGAGGGCATAAGGCAAAGGAGTAAAAGATCCTTACGTTCCCTCCCACAATCAATTCCCATACATATAACTAAAGCATTTCTAGACTCGACATCGACCGGTTTGGCTCAATGAACCTACAGGCAGTCCGGCTCTGATGCCAACGCTGTCAGGACCCTGATACCAAGTCACATTGATCTAGCCGGTAACACCTCATATCACATTGCGGCCTCACGCACGGTATCCCCACGGGTGTCGCCTTACCATGGTCCAGGACCGTTTGCGCCTTTTGGCTCACGTATATGATAGTGTCGCTAGCATCCATATGACAGAGAACCCGGGCCGACATGGCTAGTCGTGAACTCAAAGCAGCACAGACCTATGGAGACAGGCATACATGATTCACATCAAGCATGTCGGTCATCAGCGAGTGAATCCGGGCTGTAGCACTGGGCTAATAGGACTCCTGGGAACCCGGGCTGTAGCAGGCTAGGCAGGACTCCGGATGTCACCGCGTGACATTTCCCCGAAGGGACAGACATAGGAACGAAGTGAAACACATGCCGGCCAGTCAAGTGTCCTGAGCAGTAGTGCTGGGCTAGCAGGACTCCGGTGAACCAGGCTGTAGCGGACTACTATGGCTCCAGGAACACTAAACTACATTCCCCATATGAGAGGCTGCCAAGGATAAACAACTAGATTGTCGGATCCCACTCATACCAAGCATTTCAATCATACACACAATATGCCCGATATGAGTACATACAACATGGCATCACAACAAAACTCTACAACTCAAGTACTTTATTTAAAGGCTCTAGAGAGCCATACATAACATGTTCATACAGGTAGGGGTCACATGACCCGACACTCAAGTCATACAAGCATACAAGAAAATGCGGAAGCAAATAGTCTGAGTACAGACACTAGAAAGCAAGAAGGGTTCTCGAAGCCTGTCTATCTACATAGGGCCCTCCATGGCCATGATCACCACCTGGGTGGCAAGTCACTCATCGACGTCGAGATCTACATAAAACCCATCGGAGCGGCGGTGTTGTCGTCTGAAAACAATAATTAAGCAAACATGAGTACAAAGGTACTCAGCAAGTCTTACATCAGAACCTACTATACATGCTCATTCTCAAGAAGGTGGTGGGGTTATTGCAACAAGCTAGCTTTGACTCTTGGCTAAGCTATCCTACGAGACTCCACTGGTAAAATAGTTTTCGCACACGAGTCCACTACTCACCAACACAATACTCCACCGGGGATCCTCCCTCGTCATTCTATGAGAGGGCCATCCTCGATACTCACACTTATCTTGAGTCTTTTAATAGTATCCATTAACTTGTCTATGAACTGTATAGGCAACCAAGTAGTCCTTTACCGCGGACGCGGCTATTCGAATAGTTTTATACCCTGCAGGGGTGTACTTCTTCATACAAGCTTTCACCACTTACCGTCGTTTACACAACATGTACTCGGCAACCTTCAAGCGGAGGCCCAACGAGGGTGTCGGCCACGGCCTACCCAAACACTCAAGTCTCTAGTCCAGGTTTATCGCCTATCCAGTTTCCATCCGCAGGGAGTCCGGCCGAGGTTTCCACATACGGCCCCGAACAATGTGAACAGGGTTCCTGAGACACCAAATAGGTGACTCGGTACACCGTGCCACGGTGTATCTACCACAACATAGCCCACCCTTGGGGTCAGCGCTACGCACGGCCGCCAACACATAACCTACAAACACCAGAAACTAATTGCAACTCCTGGACAGAGTACTAGGGTGAATAAGAAGCTGAGAGGGTCCATTGGTTTCGGGCCCAATGTATGGTAGTAACTGAATCTTAAATCACACATACAGATCTCAGTTCCTATGGACGGCCTCAATGAAACAACCCACCATGTACTCCTACATGGCCTCTCATCGATACCTTTACCAAATCATGTTCAACACATCCCTCACATTACCGACATAATCATTTCACTCTAGCCCATCACCCAAATGAACCAGACCTGACACAACTCTAAGCATAGCAGGCATAGCAAGGTAGGAAAACACATACATGGCTCAATCAAGTCCTACACATGCTAGTGGGTTTCATCTAGTTACTGTGGTAACGACAGGTCATGTAGAGATAAGGGTTCAACTACCGTAGCACACATCAGTTTGAATCGCGTTGTCTTAATGCAGTAAACAAGAGCAGAAGCGAGAACATGGGTTTGTATCAGAATGATCAATGGGTTGCTTGCCTGATGGAGTGGTAGTAGGGTACTGCCCTTCAGTTGGATACTCGGAGATATCCTCGGAGGCAGAACCTACCACGAAGGACACATAACACATAATCAACACATGACAATATGCAACAATATCATGCATGCTATGACATGGCAAAATGATGTGTCCTGCCTAATGCAATGTTAAACAAGTTGAAATGGGTCCATATGAATCAAAGATTCAAATGAAGGTTAAAGTTCTTATGCATAAAGAGTGTATTAGCTTGTTTCACCTAAACAGCAAGGTTAAAGTGTTTTGCATGCATGAAACCATTATAGATGGATAGATTGAATTTTTCTGATCATTTTTCATATATAACTTGTTTGATTTGGAGCTATGGTTGATTTTCTATGATTTTTAGAAGTTTTGACTATTTTCTGGAATTTCCTATATAAGAATAATTCCAGTAATTGAATTAATGCGTCAGCATGACATAGGTGTGACGTCAGCGGGTCAACTGGGTCACCCAGGTCAAACCTGACTGGTGGGCCCTGTCTGTCAGTGACTCAGCTAATTAACATATTTAAATTAGTATTAATTAACTGTCAGTGGAGCCTGGGCCCACATGTCAGTGACCTAACTAACTAAAATTAGTTAACACTAATCCTAAACTAACTAACAGGCCGGCCCCACCTATCATAGACTCAGGAGGGGAGTCAACCTGGGCACACGCGTCAGTCCACGGTCAAAACATGGTCAACTCGCCGGCGGCTTGACGCCGGCGACGATAGACGCGGCGGAGGGGCTCGGGTTTTGCTCACGGTCGACCAAAACGACTGCGGTTTGGTCCTATGAGTAGCTGGGGGCAAGCCGCAGCGCGTGGTGGCAGTGGGTGGAGCTAGGGTGGCCGGAAACGTCGCCGGCGACGAGTTTCACGGCGGCCGGAGCTCGGGTGAGCTCGGAACCGAGGCTGCGGGGCACGGCGAGGCGCGTGGTAAGGTGTGTGAGGCTCCTGGAAATGTGGTGAGGTTAGTGGACTAAGTGGCGTGGCCGTGGCATGGCCGTAGCCTCGTCGACGACGAGCTCCACGGCGGTGCGTGCAGGCGAACTCGAGGCGGCGCGTACGGTGCACGAGAGCTAGAAAGGAGAGGGGGAGAAGGGTCAGTGGCTCACTGCGGTTGCAGGGGAGTGAACGGCGAGCTCAGGGAAGAGCTGGAGCGAGCGGGGCGGCGAGGGGGATCTCCGGCGACCGAGGTTGAAGATGAGCTCGGTGAAGACGCTCGGGGGCCTCCAGCGGGGCGTGGCTCGGTGGAACGGTCGAGGAGGGAGTGTCGGAGCTTTTTGGCACGGCGAGGCAACGAGTGGACAGCGGTGGCTGCGGTGGTGCTTGTCGGCGGCGACGGCTGCGCCCTGCTTCGGGAAAGAGAGCGAGAGAGGCAAGGCAGGGGGAGAGTGGAGCAGTCGAGGGGTCTAGGGGGTCTGTGTGGCACCCATAGACGCGTCCGGGGCGTCGGCAGAAGCAGGAGGTGGCCGACGTGTGGCTGCGGGCGCCGGCCACGCGCCTCTCGTCCTCCTGGCAAGAGGAGGAGGATGACTGGCGGGAGCTAGTGGGCTGGGCTGAGCTGGGCCGGGCCAGGCGACAGGTAAGTTCCTTTCTCTCTCCTTCTGTTTGCTTTTATTTATTTTCTGCTATGTGTATTGAAATAGAATAAATACTATTTCATTTCCAAAAACTCTGGAAATATTCAGAGGCACATTTGGGAATATTCTCAACTGCTTAAAAATGCTTCCAAGATTATTTGAGAACTTTAAAATATTTATAGCATTTAAAATGCCCAAATTCAAATACTTATGTCTTGTTCAAAAAATCCAGAATGGCTCCATAAATTGCAAGACCATTTTTGGCAGAGGTTAGTCAAGACCAAAAATGGTGGGCTTTTATGAAGGGCATTTTGGGTTCATTGAAATTCCAATTGTTGGAAATTAGCATTTTCAGGGGGTTGTTGGGGTTGATTAGCCCCCATTTCAAGTTTAAGAAAATTTAAACATGATGCACATGTTCATCCAATCCTAATGCATGACTAAAAGCAAGGATGTGACAAAATCTCGTCCAACCCATCACCGTCCAGGAATCCTACGATGGGATTACTCACGCACGGCAATGAGCATCATGAAATTGGTGATGGAGGATGGTTGATGATGACGACGGTGACAGATTCCCCTCTCCAGAGCCCCGAACGGACTCCGGATCAGCCCTCCCGTGAGAGATTAGGGCTTGGCGGCGGCTCCGTATCGTAAAACATGATGAATCCTTCTCTCTGAATTTTTTCTCCCCGAACTTCAATATATGGAGTTGGAGTTGAGGTCGGTGGAGTTTCAGGGGCCCCACAAGGCAGGGGTGCGCGCCCCTGGGGGTGGGCGCGCCCTGCACCCTCGTGGACAAGGTGTGGGACCCTTGATGTTGATTCTTTCGGCAGTATTTTTTATTATTTCCAAAACGTGTCTTCGTGGATTTTAAGGTCATTCCGAGAACTTTTATGTAAGCACAAAAATAACATCATGGCAATTCTGCTGAAAACAGCGTAAGTCCGAGTTAGTTCCATTCAAATCATGCAAGTTATAGTCCAAAATAAGGGCAAAAGTGTTTGGAAAAGTAGATACATTGGAGACGTATCAACTCCCCCAAGCTTAAACCTTTGCTTGTCCTCAAGCAATTCAGTTGACAAACTGAAAGTGATAAAGAAAAACTTTTACAAACTCTATTTGATCTTGTTGATGCAAATATGTAAAGCCAGCATTCAAGTTTTCAGCAAATATTATGAACTAACAATATTCACGATAACATTTAGGTCTCATGTTTACTCATATCAATGGCATAATCAACTAGTGAGCAATAATAATAAATCTCGGATGACAACACTTTCTCAAAACAATCATAATATGATATAACAAGATGGTATCTCGCTAGCCCTCTCTGAGACCGCAAAACATAAATGCAGAGCATCTCTGAAGATTAAGGACTGATTAGGCATTGTAATTCATGGTAAAAGAGATCCCGTCACAGTCATACTCAATGTAAATTAATAGTAATGCATGCAAATGACAGCGGTGCTCTCCAACTGGTGCTTTTTAATAAGAAGATGATCACTCAACATAAAAGTAAATAGATAGGCCCTTCGCAGAGGGAAGCAGGGATTTGCAGAGGTGTCAAAGCTCAAGTTTTGAAATAGAGATAAATAATATTTTGAGTGGCATACTTTCATTGTCAACATAACAACCAAGATATCTCCATATCTTCCATGCTACACACATTATAGGCGGTTCCCAAACAGAATGGTAAAGTTTACACTTCCCCACCACCAACAAGCATCAATCCATGGCTTGCCCGAAACAACGGGTGCCTCCAACTAACAACAGTCCTGGGGGAGTTTTGTTTGCAATTATTTTGATTTGAGCATGGGACTGGGCATCCCGGTTACCGGCCATTTTCTCGTGAGTGATGAGCGGAGTCCATTCATCGTGAGAATAACCCACCTAGCATGGAAGATATAGAGATCCCTAGTTGATACATGAGCTTCGAGCATACAAAACAGAATTTCGTTTGAAGGTTTAGAGTTTGGCACATGCAAATTTACTTGGAACGGCAGGTAAATACCGCATATAGGAAGGTATGGTGGACTCATATGGAATAACTTTGGGGTTTATGGAAATGGATGCACAAGTAGTATTCCCGCTTAGTACAAGCGAAGGCTAGAAAGAGACTGGGAAGCGACCAACTAGAGAGCGACAACAGTCATGAACATGCATTAAAATTAATCAACACTGAGTGCAAGCATGAGTAGGATATAATTCACCATGAACATAAATATCGTGGATGCTATGTTGATTTTGTTTCAACTACATGCGTGAACATGTGCCAAGTCAAGCCACTCGAATCGTTCAAAGGAGGATACCACCCTATCATACCACATCACAACCATTTTAATAGCATGTTGGCACGCAAGGTAAACCATTATAAACTCCTAGCTAATTAAGCATGTCATGAGAAACTATAATCTCTAATTGTCATTGCAAACATGTTTCATTCATAATAGGCTGAATCAGGAACGATGAACTAATCATATTTACAAAAACAAGATAGGTCGAGTTCATACCAGCTTCTCTCATCTCAATCAGTCCATCATATATCAGCATTATTGCCTTTCACTTGCACGACCGAACAGTGTGGATATTAATAATAATGCACGTGCATTGGAGTAAGCTGGAATCTACAAGCATTTAATAAAAGGAAGAAGACAAGGTAGTATGGGCTCTTGGTTACATCAACAATAATGCATATGAGAGCCACTCAACATTTTCATCATGGTCTTCTCCTCTCGACCCCCAAAGAAAAGCAATAAAATAAAGCTATTTACACAGGAAAGCTCCCAACAAGCAAAAGAAGAACGAGAAATCTTTTTGGGTTTTGTTTTAGTTACTTCTACTACAAGCATGGAAAGTAAACTAGCTAAAAGCTACAACTAAGTTTTTTGGTTTTTCTTAAGGTTATTCAAACACACAAGAAGAAGTCTTAGAAAAGAAAATAAACTAGCATGGATAGTACAATGAAAAAGTAGGAGCAACGACAAATAAAATGAGTGTGTGAACATGAATGTAATGTCGGTGAGAAACACGTACTCCCCCAAGCTTAGGCTTTTGGCCTAAGTTGGTCTATGCCCACGGATCAAAGCTACTCTCTCCGGTGTACGGAGGAGTGTCCTCGTGGTGCCACTGGTTGGCGATCTCCTTCGGATCCCACTGATAAACGGACTATCAATAACGGTCATGCGGTGGCTCTGGCTGAGGATCTGGAACTTGCGTCAGCCTCCAGTATGCATAAATGTCCTCGGGCAACATGAGGTACGTGCCTGAAAGTACGTTAAACAAAGAGGGCGCAGGCAAGGTAATAATCTCATAATGAGTCTTATCAAATATCAAATTGTACTTAAGCATCTTCTTCTTATTTTTAACAATAAATTCATGTGCTACCATACTCTTCTAATCTAGAAAAACATTGGGCAACAACTTTTCCTCTTTCTCATAATGCCTATTAGGTATCTCAAAGTGTGCAGCAAGCTGTGAAGCAAAGATGCCTCTGAAGATGGGGCCTTTTGTACGGTTCAGACTTAATCATTTAGCACCAATAGCGCCTAAGCTGAAAGTTGTATCTCGAAGCAAAGCATGGTGCACAATGACAAGATCAGGAGCACTAGGATTCCACTGTTCCCGCGACCAATTAAGCATCTACTAGCAAATATCGCAAAGTAACGTAGACCAGGAAAATATATACTAGTAATTATTGCATCGGAAACTTTCCTCGTTTCTCCTACAATAATTTTATCAATAAATTCCTCTACATCACTACGGTGTGGTTCCTCGATGCTGCCCACAAAGGGTATCTTGCAGACTTGACAAAAATCATGTAGTGACATCTCCTTAACCTCATCATATAAGTGAAACTCCACTGAAGGTGGTGATTCCTTAGCATGAAAATAAAAAATGTGCACGAAAATATTAGTGAGCAGGATATACTGTTCGCGCTGGTCGTGGAGGAAGTGGGTGAGGCCTGCATTCTCAGCCAAGTGATGAAAATCATCATCAATTCCGGCGGCTCACAAGAACGCATCACAAGACCATTAGCACAGCCGAACCTCCGTAGTGCGAGGTGAAGGAAATATGCCCTACAGGTAATAATAAAGTTATTGTTTATTTCCTTATATCATGATAAATATTTATTATTCATGCTAGAATTGTATTAACAGGACACTTGGTACATGTGTGAATATATAGACGAACTAAGTGTCACTAGTATGCATCTACTGGACTAGCTCATTGAATCAAAGATGGTTAAGTTTCCTTGCCATAGACATGAGTTGTCATTTGATTAACGAGATCACATCATTACAGAATGATGTGATTGACTTGACCCATTCCGTTAGCTTAGCATTTCATCGTTTAGTATATTGCTATTGCTTTCTTCATGACTTATACATGTTCCTATGACTATGAGATTATGCTACTCCCGAATACCAGAGGAACACTTTGTGTGCTACCAAACATCACAACATAACTGAGTGATTACAAAGGTTCTCTACAGGTGTCTCCGAGTGTACTTTTTGAGTTGGCATAGATCGAGATTAGGATTTGTCACCCCGATTGTCGGAGAGGTATCTCTGGGCCCTCTCGGTAATGCACATCACTATAAGCCTTGAAAGAATTGTACCTAATCAGTTAGTTGCGGGATGATGTATTACAGAACGAGTAAAGAGACTTGCCAGTAACGAGATTGAGCTAGGTATTGAGATACCGACGATCGAATCTTGGGCAAGTAACATACCGATGACAAAGGGAACAACGTATGTTGTTATGCAGTTTGACCGACAAAGATCTTCGTAGAATATGTAGGAACAAATATGAGCATCCAGGTTCCGCTATTGGTTATTGACCGGAGACGTGTCTCGGTCATGTCTACATAGTTCTCGAACCTGTAGGGTCCGCACGCTTGAAGTTCGGTGACGATCGGTATTATGAGTTTTTGTGTTTTGATGTACCGAAGGTAGTTCGGAGTCTCGGATGAGATCGGGGACATGATGAGGTGTCTCGAAATGGTCGAGATGTAAAGATCGATATATTCGACGACTATATTCAGACATCGGAAAGGTTCCGAGTGATTCGGGTATTTTTGGGAGTACCGGGGAGTTACGTGAATACGGGGGAAGAAGTATTGGGCCTCATGGGCCAAGTGGTGGAAGAGAGGAGGCAGGACAAGGCAGGGCGCGCGGCCCCCTAGCCCAAACAAAATTGGACTAGGGGGCCGGCCCCCCTTTCCTCCTCCCTTCCTCCCTCTCCTTCCTTCTCCCTCTCCTCCTTCCTTTCCCCCTCCAAGTAGGAGTAGGAAAGGGGAGTCCTACTCATACTAGGAGGAGGAGGACTCCTCCTGGCGTGCCCTGCTAGGGCCGGCCGGCCTCCCCCCTTGCTCCTTTATATACGGGGGCAGGGGGGCACCCCAAGACAGACAAGTTGATCATTGATCTCTCTTAGCCGTGTGCGGTGCCCCCCTCCACCATAATCCACCTCGATCATATCGTAGTGTTGCTTAGGCAAAGCCCTGCGTCGGTAGCTTCATCAACACCGTCACCACGTCGTTGGGCTGACGAAGCTCTTCCCTGAAGCTCTACTGGATTGTGATTTCGCGGGACGTCACCGACCTGAACGTGTGCTGAACTCGGTGGAGCTGTACATTCGGTACTGAGGATCGGTCGATCGTGAAGACGTACGCCTACATCAACCGCGTTGTCATAACGCTTCCGCTTACGGACTACGAGGGTACATAGACGACACTCTGCCCTCTCGTTGCTATGCATCACCATGATATTGCGTGTGCGTAGGAATTCTTTTGAAATTACTACGTTCCCCAGCACGAGGAAGATTGTATTTGGGATTTTATTCTCCTCATTCTGCTTATCCTTCGAGCTTCGGCTCAAGGAGCCCCTCAAAAATCTCTTCATCATTTTCTTTCTCTGAAAAAATTTCTGAAATTTTTTGTGACTCAAAATAAAAGTGAACCATACTCAACAAGACTGATAGCAACTACTCCCACAAGTGGCTAGAGGCTAAATCATGCATTAGAACTACTTTGGACCATCTAAATTTGACATGCAAGCTCAAGAACAGGGTCACCTAAGCAGCAAAAAATGCAATAAATAAAGCACTACAACAAAAATTAATTTGACCATTGGAGAAGTCACATACCGAAGATCGATCCCCCAAAACAGTTTTGTGAATGGAGCTTTGAGCAAGGAAATCAAAAATTGCAGCAAGATGATCTATAACATGGGTTTGAGCTATGGGAGGACTTTTTCTGGAGGAAGACAAAGTGTGTGGGTGCAGGAATAAGTGGAGGGGGTCCACGTGGGGCCCACGAGTCAAGGGGCGCGCCCCAGGGGGGTGGGCGCGCCCTGTACCCTCGTGGCCAAATGGTGGGGTTCCCTGGTGTGTTCTCAGTGCCAGATATTCTTTAATATTCTACAAAAAATCATATTTCATTTTCAGGACATTTGGAGAACTTTTATTTTTGGGATATTTTTTATTGCAAGGATAATTTAGAAAACAGACAGAAAATACTATTTTTTTTCTTAATTTAATCTAAATAACAGAAAGTTGTGCTTTCTAACTTCATCCATCTCATGCTCATCAAAAGGAATCCACTAACATGGTTGATCAAGTCTTGTTAACAAATTCTTTCCGAATAACATGAAACCGGAGAATTTTCAAATAACACTAGGTTACCTCAACAGGGACATGCACGTCCCCAACTATAAGAATATCATATTTTTTCTTGACAGTAGGAAGAGGATATTCAAAACCTCCAATAATAATCATTGAAATTTTTCCAATGGAATTGATACTGTGAACTTGAGTTTGTTTCCTCGGTAAGTGTACCGTATGCTCATTACCATTAACATGAAAAGTGACATTTCCTTTGTTGCAATCAATAACAGCCCCAGCAGTATTAAAAAGGATCAACCAAGGATAATCGACATACTACCGTCCTCGGGAATATGAAGAATAACAAAGTCCGTTAAAATAGTGACGTTTGCAACCACAACAGGCACATCCTCACAAATACCGACAGGTATAGCAGTTGATTTATCGGCCATTTGCAAAGATATTTCAGTAGGCGTCAACTTATTCAAATCAAGTCTACGATATAAAAAGAGAGGCATAACACTAACACCGGCTACAAGATCACATAAAGCAGTTTTAACATAGTTTCTTTTAATGGAGCATGGTATAGTTGGTACTCCAAAATCTCCTAGTTTCATTGGTATTCCACCTTTAAAAGTATAATTAGCAAGCTTGGTGGAAATTTGAGCATCCGATATCTTTCTTTTATTTGTAACAATATCTTTCATATACTTAGCATAAGGATTCATTTTAAGCATATCATTCAAACACATACGCAAAAAGATAGGTCTAATCATTTCAGCAAAGCACTCAAAATCATCATCATCCTTTTTCTTGGATGGTTTAGGAGGAAAAGGCATGGGTTTCTGAACCCATGGTTCTCTTTCTTTACCGTGCTTCCTAGCAACGAAATCTCTCTTATCAAAATGTTGATTCTTTGATTGTGGGTTATCAAGATCAACAGCGGGTAGCCTCACCTTGCTAGTGCATTCAGTTTTGACAACAAAATTCAGTTTCGACAGCAAAATTCAGTTTTGACAGTTAAGTTCAGTTTCGACAGTTAAGTTCAGTTTCGACAGTTAAGTTCAGAGATGAGCGGCTGATGTATTTTACATCTAGCACTTTGTGGTTATGTATTTTACGTCATGTATTGGAGATGCTATTAGAATTCCACTCAGGTTAACGTTGTTCGTTGTCTCTCTTGTCCTGCTTCAGCCTCAGCGTCGTACAACTCACCGGAGCTGCTCCAACGACGAAACCCTCCATCACAGCGGAGCAGTACCTCGGGCTCCATCTCCAGACGCCTAAGATCTTCTTCCCCTCCTCCGACAGCAAAGTCAGCCGGAGCATCCTCACCGGCCAACCCAATCACGCTGAGATCGACATGGCTTCGCCAAAGAGGTTGTACACTTGCTACATCTCTTTTTTACTCTACATGTTATATATATTGTCCACTGAGCACACGGATTTGTTCC
The DNA here is from genome assembly GCF_018294505.1 of Triticum aestivum. Classification (NCBI taxonomy): domain Eukaryota; kingdom Viridiplantae; phylum Streptophyta; class Magnoliopsida; order Poales; family Poaceae; genus Triticum; species Triticum aestivum. The sequence continues at coordinate 778,249,739 of NC_057797.1, read as the reverse complement.
TTTAGTGTCTCCTTGAAAGAACGTAGGAATTTTAATTTTCACTTTTCCTCCTTTTCAAATTCCTATTCATGAAGCACAAGACTAAGAGATAGTAGCATAATAGCATTATAACCATACATTTTCTTGTGGTTTGACTTAATCTCACCATGCTTCTTTGCATCTTGTGATCTTCCAATTGTTGTGAATCAAACATCCAGATTGGCAGAAATCCTGTGTTTTCAAATTCTCTGTTTTGCACGTGCATTCCTATCCTATTCCTCTCTATTTCCTATCCCTGCATTGTTGGAATCCTCCAATTCAAATGAGCCCTTGCAGAATTACTTCTCTTACAGATAGTTGTCAAAGAAAACCTTGTGTGGTTTGTCCCGCTCCTGTTGCGCCGTCGTCCACCCTAGCTCAGATGCTCCAACGACAGAAGGGTCCAGCACAGCAGGGATCCGTCCTCCAGACTGTCTTTCGTCGCCTCAGATCTTCTTCCCCGCCGCTGGCAGCCATGAAAACTGCATTACCATCATCAACCGAGCAGATGACCTCGAGGACTACACGGGCCAGCAAGAGAGATCGCACTCTTTCGTGTCTGCTTACGTTATGCATCGCTTAATATTACATGCTACTTTATCATCCTATTCACCGATTAGACTCTGAGTCAGCTCCAAACTAATGGTCAAACTTGAGTTTTTAAATGGTTGTGGGGTACATATCGGGTCCGCTATCAATAGTATATATCTACTATCTGGTTAATCTCCGGTGTCTACTATGAGTTTCATGTTGGGTGGGAAACAAACAGTAAACAAGCCATTATCTGTATTTTTGAACTGAAGCCATTAGCTGCCTGCTATTATTGGTTTTGGGTCTATCCACTGGTTGCTACCATCACTCTGGATTTTTGAATGCACTCCTTACATAATCTCACTATGCTTTATTCCTATGCATGACAGTTATTGTAAACAATGGAACTGAACATGTAGAGCAAAAGAGACGAGCCTTGCGTGGCAATAAAATTTCATGCAGACGTCGCTCCATGGTAGGCGGAAAGGCAGCCCCCCTCCATGCATTTCGGATTGTAATCGAGAGGAAGATATTTGTTTTGAGGGGGATTCAGAAGGAGAAGACAACTCCTATTTACCCCCTGAGGTCTTCGCTCTAACTTGGCATGCTGATGTTGGTTATATCATGCATATGGTGTCTTGCATTGCTTACTTTATACATCAAATATGTCATCTGCTTAATTTAGACATCCTCTGTGTGAATGGCATCTGTTTAGTTTATTCATCGTTTATGTGAATTATGCAACGCCATCTTGTTTAGCCAGGCGTCATATATGTGAATTTTGCAATGCTATCCTGCTTAGCATGTCATCTTATATGTAAATTATATCAGGCCATCCTTTTTTTGTTACATATTACATTTGTCAACAGTGTTAGTACATTCAACTGCTCTTCGTGTGCATCAGCCATTTGACACGGTGATGGCAAATTCTGGAGTGAAAACAAGGTCTTCATAGCAGACTATGCTAACTGACAAAGCGCATATCTCGCTGGTTACGGATAGCTCCTCAGAGAAGGATTCAAAGACAGATGACCAGTCCTATCCCCCCCCCCCGAGGTGTATGCTCTAACTTGGTAGGGTTATGTTGGTCATATCGTGCGTATGGTGTCTTGCATTGCTATGTCATTTGATTAGTTTAGACATGCTTTGTGTGAATGCCACCTGTTCAGTGTCTAATTACCATATATGTGAATTATGCATTGCCATCTTGTTGCAAGACATTATATATGTGAATTATACAATACTATCTTGTTGCAAAGGCATTATATATGTGAATTATGCAATGACATGCTGTTTAGCCAATCATCATGTATGTGAATTATATCATGCTATCATTTTTTTTGTATTACGTGTTCCATTTGTCGACAACATTTGTATATTCAACTACTCTTCCTGTCCATCAGCCATTTGAAGCGGTGATGGAAGTATCTGGAGTGAAAACAAGGTATTCAGAGCAGACGATGCTACCTGCTGAAGCAGTCATCTTGCTGGTTACAGAGAGCTCCTCAGAGGAGGATTCAGAGACTGCTGACCAGTCACATTTCCCCCCTAAGGTCTATGCTCAAACTTGGCAGGACTATATTACTCATGTCTTGCATGTTGTCTTGCATTGCTTAGTTTTTACATCATATATGGATTGCCATCTGCTTACTTGCTTTCTATATAAATCATATATTTGAATTATATCATGTCATCATGTTTACATAATACATACACATCATCTATCTAAATTATGGCATGGCAACCCATTTAATAAATACATCATATAGTTATATCATCTCATCCTGTTTTAGTGTTTACAGTCATCATATTTTGAATTATGGTATTCTATCCGTGAATGTATGTGAATTATGGCATGCCAACCTATTTAATAAACACATTATATAGTTATGTCATGTCATCCTGTTTACATAGTCTCATATTTTGAACTATGTCTTTCCATCTTTTTTAGTTAGCCATCATAATGTGAAATTGTGTCATGCTATCCTGTTTAGTTAGCCATCATATGTGTGAAATTGTGTCATGCTATCCTGTTTTGTTAGACAACATAAATATGAATTATTTCACGCCCTCTTTTATTCCCCACTATCCATTGCACATGTCTATCATACAATGTCTATACTTTCAATTACTTTTCTTGTTTATCAGCCATTTGAATTGGAGAGCGTGATGGCAGTATCTAAGGGAGTAACAACACGGTCTTCAGAAAAGATAGTGCTACCAGTTGATGCAGATAGAACCACGGTTGTACTTGCCCAAGGACCAGATCCACCACACATAACCCAGACTCTCGCGGATTGTACCCCTACCCAGTTGGACAGAGAACCAGCTACACCCCTTCTAACTCTAATCCCGGCAGATAGTAACCCAGTTCCAGTTGACACATCACCATCTCCACCACAGAGCACCCAAACACGAGCGGTTAGTAAGGGAACTGTAGTGCCCAAAGCACGAGTACCACCACTCCGAATCCCAACTCAACGCTTAAAGGAGAAGAAGATTTGTTCTCAGGTCAGGTTCTGTAGCTATGGTTCATACTCCTTTTCTCTTGCATTACTGTATTTACTCATACCAACTATTTTCAAATTTGAAGGATGGAATTGAAACTCCAATGGTGCAACAGGTATATTTTAAACCTGTTTCTTTAACTGGTTTGCTGTTGTAACCTGCTCTATGTTGATTTCAGTTTCAATTGAATAAACAGTTATGTTCTCATGTCATGCACATTATAAGTGTTGTTATTGCTCTATAGTTGCCCACACTTATATTCTGTCTATTTTGCTTTGTCTTGAACAAATATTATTTGAACTGTGTCTCTATCTTGATTTGGCAACAAAAACTAGAATGATATAGACCATAAAGTGACCATGGTACATAGATATATGTTTGTTTCATGTTGTTATCTTGTCCACTTTACTACTTAACTCATTTACCAAAATGAGTTTCATATACAACATGGTAAACATGTGATGTGTCTGCTTGTTTCTCTTTCAGAATGCGGACAAAATATTGGAGAACAGTACCGCGTTATCCAATAGTAAAGGAAGTAATGCAGATAAGGTTCAAGATAGTGAGACATGCATGTTGGTCTCCAAGAAAGCTGATAAAAACTATCTTGACGATAGTGAGGGAATCCAAAAGTCCTGTCTTGATGTAGTGTTCGAGTTACTGGACACTACTGCTGGCACAAGCTCTTCGAACTCGCTGCCTGAATTAGTTCGTCTTCTTGAGTCTCAAGATCAAGTTGAAAGACATCGATCAGATGTGCTACGACAGGAAGCTGAAGGACTGAGGAAGTCCCTGCAGAATTCAGATGCATATTTTCTGGTGCAATAGCAAGTGCTGGAGGATTTAAGCGCCAAACAAGAGAAAGTTAATAATCTTGCTAAGCATCTTGCCAGCATTATGGGTACCCAGGATATTGTTTCTTGAGATCTTCTGAAGTGGTTTCAGTTCTGGATTTGTTTTGCTGCGGCGTTTATTTTCGCTGGTCACCAACTTTGACAACCAGTGTATATGATATGCTGCTTTGTTCCCTGTATTTGCACTGGTGGCGAACTTTGATGCCTAGTGGATGTAATATGTGTAATAGTCGTGATAGCCTAGCGTTAGTTGCTTGCTTATTTATTTCCTTGTTGTCTTGTTTATTTGTTTGCTTGTAGTCATTGCAGTTCTTTTTTCGGGGTTAGCTAGTGGCTGCCATAACCTATTTTTTAAAACTAGGCCACAATAACCATGGGCTAATATTTACTGTAGTGACACTGGGCCTCCTACTGGCCGTAGAAATAGTGGGCCTTCTACGAGCCGTAGAAACAATGGGCCTTCTGCGGGCCGTATCATCAATGGGCCTTATACGAGTCGTATGATCGATTGGCCAAACATGGGCCAAACAGACCATATTATGGCCGTAAACGGGTTAGAGTTGGAATCGTCCGTTCATGGGCCGACCATAACGGGCCATCGTTAATAGGATGTATTTGATGACGCTATGAAAACGGCCCAACGTATTAACGGACCACAAACGGGCCGACTGTAACCACGGGTTAAATTTGGCCCACAAGTAGAAAATGACAGTAACGGGCCGTAAGTAAACGAATGCTGGAAATGAGCCCAAGAATAAATGGGCTCTGAGAAGGCCAAAAGATAACATGGGCTGGAAACGGCCCAACGGAATAACGGGCCGTTAATGGGTATAAAGTGATACACTATTTATTATGGGCCAGTTTCACCACGGGCCATTAATGGGTATAAAGTCATACACTGTTCATTACGGGCCAGTTTCACCACGGGCCGTTAATAGGCCAAGAGTTACATAGGGCCTCATATGGACTGAAAGACGTCATGGGCCATACATGGGCCAGAAGTGAAAACGGGCTGGAATCATATTGGGTGGCCCAGATGACGCTACTGGGCCTAATTCGGATAGGGCATAACGGGCCTTGGTTTAGCGGGCTATATATGGGCTATATGCGAACAGGCCGTTAACGGGCTTTACATGGGCCGGCCCGCTACCTTTTGACCAAGTCAAACGGGCCGGCCTTTTCACAGGGATGGGCCTCTCTTGGGCCGTGCCACTTGTCGACATATCATAGGCGACTTCTGTACAATGAGTGGATGACATCTGTCCCAACGATGAGCCGACATGTGTTTCCTCCAGCCAATGATGATTTTACCCGTGGAAAATCCACATTGGTCGGGGCTGTTAACGGGTTATCGGATCCAAAACCCGACCCGATAGCTTAAAGGCGTTCCGTCATGGTGGATGCCACGTGTCGGTCACCCTTGACGAAAGCACTTCTGTGATGCGGGATTTATCGTCATGGAAGTGGACACTTCCGTGATGATAATTTTGGTAATGTCATGGAATACTTCTACGATAGCACATGTATGACTATCTTGATTTTGTCGTAAAATCGTCATGGATATACATGCATGACAGAAAATGTGACCTACTGTGACAAACACGTATCATCACGGAAGTGTAATTTTTTCTAGTGATTGCCGGCTCATCTTCATTACACAGCACCAAATAGACCAAATTAATACAAGTTCATACATAAAGTTCATACAACACTTATTCTCATAAAAAACATACAAATAACTCTCTAGTTAAAGCATTTAAATGCAACAACAAATGCGATCAAGATCACAATTAAGGTAACAATTGATCCAACAGTATAATGATACCAAGCCTCACTATCAATGACATATTTTCTAATCTTTTTAATCTTCAAGCGCATTTTCTCCATCTTGATCTTGTGATCATCGACGACATCAACAACATGCAACTCCAATTCCATCTTCTCCCCCTCAATTCTTTTCCATTTTTCTTTCAAATACTCATTTTCTCTTTCAACTAAATTTAACCTCTCGACAATAGGGTCGGTTGGAATTTTCGGTTCACATACCGCCTAGATAAAAATATCTATGTCAACTTGATGGGCTTAATTTGTCATAAACGCGAAAATGCAACAGATAGTTATAAAAGAGAATATACCACATCCGAATCATAACCCGGACGAGGGCTGGCGGGGACGGATATCAAAACCATGGCAATATGTATAACAAACAACGTACGGGTAAGATAATTATACAAGTAACTATATATCTAAATCACACAAACACAAATGTTTTATATAAAAAAGATAAGAACAAGAGGCTCACCACAAGGTGGTGCTGGCGACGGGACAGTGCGGGCGGTCGACGTGGTTACGACGGAGACGGGAAGGCACTAAGTAAACCACACCTACATATGCAAACTAAGTGTGATTTTGACTTCAAATTGCATATAAATCAAATACTACCACATATAATTCCTTCCAAAATAAAACTCACAAATCACTATACTTATAGAGCATTGCAAGAGCTAATCTAGCAATGAGAGATGAAAGGACAAAGTTGCTAACCTTTGTGATCACTTAGATGGATGGGGTGCCTTCAAATCTTCATATATTTCGACAAAAATGGAGTGTGAACTCGAGAGGAAGAGGAAGAAAACAAAGAAGAGAAGAAAGGGGAAGAATAGAGCGCTCTGGCTCGACAAAGGGGTTTATATAGGATGACCATTCGTACCGGTTGGTTATACGAATCGGGACTAAAGGTGCATCTCTAGTCCCGGTTCGTATAACCAACCGGTACTAAAGGTGCTGGTGGGGCCCCAGCCCGACACAAGCCTGCCACCACGTCTTTAGTACCAGTTCGTGGCACGAATCGGTACTAAAGATTCGCCACGAACCGATACTAATGATTGCCGCCCGCCTAGCCGTTGGAACCCGCACGAATGAGCACATTAGTGCCGGTTCACTTACAAACCGGGACTAATGTGCTTCCCATTAGGCCCTTTTTCTACCAGTGAGTAGATGAATCCGATGAACTATGTGAAGACAAACTGCTCTTTTGGTGTCCGATTTGTAGACATATAAATGTATTGCCTAGTTTTTCATCAGATCGGTCTTTTAGTTGCATTGGCTAGAGAATGCACTTATACATAGTATCAAAGCCAAGAGAGATTGAATTCAAGACCCGACTGGCGCAATTAAATTGCAGTCAACTTTCGGTCCACGTTTAGACCTGAGGGAGCCACATATGAGGGGCAGTGTTGACGTATAAATGTATTGCCCGGTCTCTTCCATCGTATCGGTTTTTGGGGGTCATTGGCAAGAGTATGCACTTCTACACGATTCTACATATGACAAACTTCTCTATGTTAATTCAAATTTTTTCCTCCAACTTTGGAGTTGACAAACATTACCCACTAAACCGAAATTCTTCCATTTTACCCCACTTAACCAAACACGTGTCATGATTTACGGTTCCCTGTAAAAATACGAAAATATTGTGTAAAAGTGTAATTAACTCTTTTTTTATTTCTCTTTAACATTTTTCTAGCGCTAGATCCGGGTACATCTGAGCACCCTCCAGCCACCATCTATTGCCGCTCTAGCTGCACTGAAGATACGGTGCAAACAACACTGCAGCTCGGACGGTGCATGTGGCCGACAGTATAAAGGAAAAAGTGAATTGCAGAATAAATATAAGAAAAGGCTGTCACGAGGACAAAATAAATAGTAAATTGTCACTCACGGTGCAAAATTAAATTCCATCCTGCACATTCTTGGAATTATTTGATTGGTCCAAGTGGACATTGGATGATTTGCTTTATTGGAAATAAAATGTCGTAACAATGGGAGAGAGGGAGAGGAATAAGAAGAGGAGAGGAGCGCGTAGGAGAGAAGGACAGGCGGAACGGTGCTTTCAGTGGTACCGGTTCACCAGACGCATTAGCACACTTTTGAAAATGTTTAGAAAAAACCGAATAATCTAGCACATTGGCATGAAAACAATGTGTGTTTTCACAAAATTTGGTATCAAAGCTCGACATATTGTTCAACATGTAAAAATAAAAAATTGACATCAATAGTTTAATGGGTCAAATCTAAAGCCCAACTATGTTATGTACTATTCAGTGTCGAATTTGTCATTTTTGTATCACAATCTATGTTTCAAATTTTTATATGAAATTGTGTGAAAATATACATAATGATGTTTCTCTAATGTGCTAGATTTGTTTTGAGTCAATTACAGTGATGGTGCTAGAACTTGGCGAAGCCGGTCACTTGACTTCTACAAGTTGTCGCATACATCGAAGTGGTGTAAAAATTTGGCTTCGACGTGCAAATACAGTGCTTATCTCGCTTGTATATGAAATCAACGCTGACTAGGCTTGTGAGGCCCACTGTCAGCCACTGGACCGATAGAGGGGGTGTGTGACATTTTTTTCTAGAAACACCCTCGAAATATTTAGAAAAAAGACCTGTTAATGTGGGATTTTTTAACACCTAAGACCAGTGGGTCCCGTCTGTCGGGAGAGAGTGAAAATTAAACTAAAAAGTTTGGCCGCCCAGAATCGAACCAACGATCGGCACCAAGCATGCAAGCCGGCTAGCCAATGCAACCATTACGTTACCTTGTTTAACCTGGATAAGGACTCAATATGTATTTAATTTGTATGCATGTTCAACTTAAATGGTTTGCCGATACTGCGGCCCAATTTTCACCGGTTTGTTTTTCATTTATTTTTCTAAAACGTAAGTAATACAGATTACTTTCAATAATTGTTTGTTATAAATATTAGACGTACAAACAATGATTATTTAATAAAAAACAAAATATGCATCCGTGCATTATACAAAAATATGTATTTCATATGTAAAAAAATTAATCAATAAAAAATATCACACTCGCGGCTTATATTTAAATTATTAAAAATTAATATTCACATGAAGAGTTTAAATTATGAATAACTTTAATTATACAAACATGCGAATGATTGAAATGTTTGAATAACTTAAATAATTTTCTGAATTGTAATTGTAATAATATTTGTTATAATTTTAAAATATACAATCTTTTTGTAACTCACAAATATTATATTAAATATATGATTAGTTTCTAAGTAATACATGAACAATTAGTAAAAATTAGTTATTTCATTCGTCTATATAATTATGCACACAAATATTCAAACTCTATTTCTGTACTGAGATTATGATTTACATTTTGTTTTGAGGGAAGAGATTATAATTTACATACTTTCTACAAGTAGAATAGAAAAAAATGGAACTGGTGTAAAATGGGTCGCAGTATCTGCAGCCCAAATTCCACATGCTTTGTGCTCAAATACATGTAAATTTGTTATCCATTGCATTCACAGGAGCGTCAATGGTGTAGTGGTTTAGCAGGCTTGCTATTAACATCTTTGTTGTTTGTTCGAGACCTAGAATCCGCACGTTTTGTTTAATTTTCACTCTCACCTGACCACTCTCACCTGACAGGTGGAACATACTCTTCATAGAGGTGAAGAAAATGGCACCTCTTTCACGCCAAGAGGGTTTTTTTGAAAAATATATATTTCGAGGGTGTTTCTAGAGAAAACAAGTCACACATTCCCTTCTCGTGGTCTAGTGACTGACAGCGGGCCCCATGTGCCTAGTCAGCGCTGGTTCCGTATGCAAAAATGAGATAAGTACTGTATTTGCACGTCAAAGCCAAGTTTTATACCACTTTAATGTATACCACAACTTCTAGCATCAAAGTGACCGTCTGCGTCAAGTTCTAGCACCATTATTGTAATTGACTCATTTGTTTTCACATTTTTTTGAAACATTTAAAAATGTGCTTAGGAAGTTCGGTGCAGCGGATACATTCTCGAAGAACAGGAGGAGAGATATATGACAGTGACCTGTGAGGAGGAAGGCATCATGGCAATAAAAACAACTTTTGACTGTGGTAAGTCAATATCGAGCATGCTAGTTTTTGATAAAATCCGATTTTGATAATATCGAGCATGCTATTCTATTGTCATTTATTTTTTAGGGAATTTTTGTAAAAAAATTCATCAATGTTAAGTTAGTCCAAAGAACATTAGAAATGAAAAATTATATAAATGTCCCTAGACCACCTAGCAACAACTACAAGTAGCGTGGAATTGTGGTGAGTGTTTCTTTTTTTTAGCTGGGTTAGAAAGAAAAAAAAAGACAAGTCTTGGCCACAACTAGCCCACTCTATTTTGGCTCGTCATAGCCATGTAATAGACTCTAACTTGGATGAATACAAATAACCTAAAGAATGTGTTGCGCTCTCTACAATAATTTAATTATTGTGGCAGCTTTATCTTCTTTTTCGGGAGGGGGGAGTTAACCACGTGCGCCCTCTGCAGCAGGTTTTTGTGCTTGTTGCAACTGCAGCGTGACCATAGAGATAGTGGCCGGCAGGTGCTCATATGTATACAAGGATGGAGGAATAGAAAACAGTTTGTAACGCTTAAGGGAAGAATTCCTCGCAAGAAAAAAACGCTGAAGGGAACAAAAGAACACGAGTGTGGTACATTGGTGGCTCCTCTATATACAGTACAGACGCAAGAGCTCATATATACACGCATATAGTCAACCTTATGAATGCATACACGTACACTCTATCCCTGTGAGCACCTTCAAGAGACTGAGAAGGCATATCACCTTCAGATTTGACAAAGTCATCACACGCACCTCCTTGTCGACAGAACGTCTTCTCCCACTGAATGCGCATTGTCAAAAATCCAAGAATAAATTCAAAAAAAATGCAAGCACCAGGTCTTGAACCATGGTTGGCAAAAGAGACCACGTCCTCCTAACCATTCAACCACACATTTTTGCCTGTAGGAGTACGATGTTTGGGATTGAAGATATATGATTTATGATATTTGGAATATGAATGATTGAACATACTGTGTTAGCGTTTCAAGGCCCAACTCCTAACCTCCAGCCCAAATTTGGAATTTTTTCGTGCGCAACGAACAAACCCCTACAGGCAAAGAGCCAACGAGACCTTACAATAGTAGTCTGAAAGGTGTGACACTCCCCTTATAAGATGGTCATAGTCTTCTCCTGCAAACGAGGTGGGACTAAGAGCATCTCCAACCTGACTCGCAAAACTGACACCGCATCTATCCATGGACCGAGGGATCAGTCCGTGGACATGGGTGTGGGAGCTGACCATTCAATGCTATTCACATACATATCGATGGTATATCAACAAACCGGATGAATCACTTGCAAACCAAAATGATTTTCATCTGAATCAGAGCACATTCATTATATTTTGGACATAATTCTTTTTTGCAATGAAGACCCTGGAAGCAAGGAACATAACATTACGTTCCTGAAGATGGAGCATAATATCCAACCCGGACTGTAATATTGCTGTAATAATTGGCGCGGACACGTGGATGGAGTGCTCGAGGCAGCCATGGCAGGTGCCCTCATGGTGTCACCGGCCATCAAAAGAGAGAAGAGAGAGGGCGTTGATACATGGAGCTTTGTTGTTCGCCTGTCGGATGTTCAGAATCCCGACAAGCACCCATGTTTGATAGGATGCCAGAACCTTGTTGGACATGGTGAACGACGAAGGTCGAACAAAGCTCTTGTTGCTGCTCTGAAGAAGCTGGCACCTACGAGAAGACTGCATCCGTAACGGCGGCAAAGAATCAGTTGGGAGCTCAAAACAGTTTCTGCTGAAATATGAAGAGGAGCTGAGAACTGCAGCTGACATCTTCGAGGTGACTAACATGAGGGAGACTTTCACAGTGGGGAGAGGGGATGAACAACCTGGAGCTATGGCCCTGGACAAATGGTCACCACCTGTCTTGGGTGTGGCCAAAATCAACACGGACGCAGCATTCCACGCAGATTCCGGAGAGAGCGCTGCCGGAGCTGTCGCCAGAGACCACCGTGGATTCGTCTACATATCCGTCAGCAGGAAACTATCGCGGTGTCAGAGTGCGGAAGAGGCCGAAGCCCGTGCTGCTCTGGCGGGTTTACAAGCGATGGCGGGCTTTTACAATGGGCAGATTGTGCTGGAGATGGATAACAAAGCAATTGTCAACGAGCTGAACGCGCAGTCCCAGTCGCGATCTGCTCATTATGGTCTGATCATGGACATTAAGCAGGACATGGCAGGTTTCGCTGCTTGCAGAGTTCAGTACGTGAGACGTAGCTGCAACGCTTTGGCCCACGGCCTTGCCGCTCTTGCCAGGAGCTCCGGGGAGCAGATGATGATAGCAAACGTCCCGAGTAGTCTTCGTAATTTGATGCTCACTGAATGTACTCCCCCTTCTGAGTAGAGACTCTACTTCAGATCTCAAAAAAAAAAAAAAAGAATCAATACGTCTAGACTGCCCCACAGACATATAGTGGCTCTTGTTGGATGGCAAAAATGGTGCAGACACTACGATCCATACATTTACAGAACATTTGAGGGTTCGTTTTGTAGATGCCCTGAAGTCACGGCAACAACATACGAAATCCACCTGCATCATACGATGAATACAAACTTTTTTTGAACACGGTACAGATAAAAGCGCTCATATACACGCACATACATTCATCCCTATAAACGCACGCACGCACATCCTATTCATATGAGCACCTACGAAAGACTGAGCCGACATATCATCTTGAAATTTACGAAATGACCGTAGGCACCTCGTCATCGACGGGAACGTCTACTTCCACTAAACACGCATCGCCAAAAATGCTGAAATAAATCCAGGAGTAAATGTGAGTATCAGGACTTGAAGTCTGATGGGCTGGAGATACCACAATCACTCTAACCATCCAACCACAGATTGGTTCGACTGAGAAAGGGGGCTACGTCCATACAAACAATATATAATTAGAAAGTGGACTTAGTACCGTGTTAGGTGGGTTATTGAATCTTGCTTTAGGGAACAATATATATAGTTCATTGAACATACTCCGCGCACTGCTTTCCGGAATCCGGATAATATAGTTCACTGAACATACTACGGACTCGGGTCTCGACTACAAAGGTGCTTGGCAATTCGGGAAAGTAAAAGTCCCCGACTCTCAGTCTAGCAGGCGTACACAACGAAGTTTCCTAAGCCCCACATGACGCCAGCTAACTCGAGCTGCAACACAAAGAAAGTAGAGGAAATCTACTTTACATAATGCACATTAGTGCTGTATGGGCGTATCCTAATGTGATTTTTCCTATATAAAGATAGCAGATGCATGCATGTAGGACTTATTTAGCTTTGTATCCGCTTGATACTACATTTTAAGTCAATAAAAACATTCTTTAGAAAAAAACAAATACATGAATTGAGGAATAGAAACCCGTTTGTACCGCTGAAGGGAAGAATTCCTCGCAAGAAAAAACGCTGATGGGAAGGAAAGAACATGAGTGTGGTACGTAGGTGGGTCTTGTCATGTTAGATGCTTTTTTTAACACAATACCGATGCAAGTGCTTATATATATGCGCATACACTCATTTATATGAACGCAATCTATATGCACCTCCGAGACTGAGACAGCATATTATCTTGAGATTTGCCAAAGTCACCACAGGCATCTCGTTATCGACTGAAACGTCTCTTCCCACTAAACACGCATGGCCGAAAACCCTATAAAATAAATTCAGAAAAACGAAAGCATTGGACTTGAACCATGGTGGGCTGAAGATACCACGGTCCTCCTAACCATCCAACCACAGATTGATTTGCGTCATGTTAGGTTGTTTATGATGTTTGGGAATGAACATACAGTGGTTTGTTATGTTTGTAATATGAATGATTGAACATACAATGTTAGCGTTCAAGGCCACCTTCGGCCCAAATTTAGATGTTTTCAGTATGCGTCGAACACACCCCTACAAGCAAAGAGCTCATGAGATCTTAAAATAGTAGTCTGAAAAATGTGGCACCCTCTCATAAGATGGTCATAGTATTCTCCCGCAACCAAGGTGGGACTAAGAGCATCTTCAACGCAGACCCGCAAAACGGACACCGCATCTTTGTTACTAGGATGCCGGAATCCCTACTCTGCGCCATACAAACATACTCTACGCACTGCTTTGTACACGTAGAGAGGGGGCTACGTCCATACAAACAATATATAGTTCGTTGAACATACTCTGCGCACTGCTTTTGGGATAATATAGTTCACTGAACATACTACGGACTCGGCTCTCGACTACAAAGGGGCTTGGCAATTCGCGAAAGTGAAAAGTCACCAACTCTCAGTCTAGCAGGCACACACAGCGAGGATTCCTAAGCCCCACATGACTCCAGTTAACTCGAGCTGCAACACAAAGAAAGTAGATGAAATCTACTTTACATAGTGCACATTAGTGCCATGTGGGCGTATCCTAATGGGATTTTTTCTATATAAAGAGAGCAGATGCATGCATGCCGGACTCTTAGACATCATGTTGATATCATCATATTAATTGCTTCTTTCAATCTTTTGAAACTATTTATCACACAAACCGTTAATTACTACTGCAAAAAGGCTTATAGCTGGGTCACTTTAGTGGCGGACGACGTCGAAGACCCTCCACTGCTCTTTTGGCAAAGTATAAGTGGCGGGTGAGAAAGTTCGCCGACCACTGCTATAGAGACAACACAGCCGGGCAGAAATGGCCACCCACCATTTCTAATTTTTTACAGAATTAGCCATGACACAAAATCAGCAGCAACGGACAGCAAACAAGCGCCTGCCACTGTTTTGTAGCATACAAATGGCGGGCAAAAAATTGCCGGCCACAACAATATTTCGCTGACCTGCCCTCCAAAATTTTCAAAAGTTAGTAGTGGAGGACAACAGCGAGCGCCCGTTCCCAAATATAGTAATTAAGGAAAGTGCTTGAAAAAAAATATTATTTACTAAACTCAGAACAGTCTAAGCTTTGATAATTGCACTTTGAATGGGGTATTGAAAATAGAAAAAGTTTGAAGTTGAAATGGTGTAAAAGATGGAGTTTACATGCAAGGCGGAGATTTCCATTCAAAACGGTGATACTTCGCCGGAATGTGTTTAATTTGTAGATGAAGTGCATCAGTTTTTCCGTAACGATACCAAACTTTGACCACATCTTATAGGGGTCATAATATAATCGGATGTCTGGTTTCATCATCTTCTGAGCTTCTTTACATGTTATTTCAAACCGAATAGTGTTCTGACCTTTTTAGTGGCTGGAAAATCAGTTAATGTTTTAAAAATAGCAAACCAACTAATAAAATGCAAACTTTGAGCATGGCACTATGTATGGTGTGTATTAAACATGGAAAAATTGAATTTGAAATGATGTAAAAGAATATGGTTGTCAATGGAAGGAGGCAGTTTCCATTCAAAGCCTTGATACTTCATGGGAGAGTGTTCAGTTTTACACGAAGTGCATCAAATATTTGCCATAATGCTCATAAATTTTAACCACATTCTATAGGGTTCATAAGATGAAATGATGTCATGTTTCGTCGTCTTCCGAACTCGTTTTTATTTTATTTTCCCACAAAGCATTCTGCCTTTTTACTTGCCAGAAAATAATAATTAATGCTAGATAAACAGGAAAGCAACTCAAAAGGTGACAAACTTTCAGCATGAAACAATGAATGATGTTTACTAAACATCAAAAAGGTCTGAAGTTGAAAGGATGTAAAAAAAATGGACTTGTCTATGCAAGGCGACGACTTCCATTCAAAACCTTAATACTTTGTATGATAGTGTTCAGTTTATACACAAATTGCATCAAGTTTTCCTTGCAACGTTCTTATTTTTTTAACCACATCCTGAAGGGGTCATAATATTAACTGATGCCAAGTTTCATGCTCTTATGAACTCATTTGCATGTCTTTTTGAATCGAAAGTGTTCTGTCATTTTTAATGGCCGGTGTCGGTGTCAAAACCGGCGGATCTCGGGTAGGGGGTCTCGAACTGTGCGTTTAAGGCGGATGGTAACAGGAGGCAGGGGACACGATGTTTTACCCAGGTTTAGGCCCTCTTGATGGAGGTAAAACCCTACATCCTGCTTGATTATTTTTGATAATATGAGTAGTACAAGAGTTGATCTACCACGAGATCGGAGAGGCTAAACCCTAGAAGCTAGCCTATGGTATGATTGTATGTTGTTCTACGGACTAAAGCCCTCCGATTTATATAGACACCGGAGGAGGCTAGGGTTATACAAGGTCGGTTACAAAGGAGGAGATATACATATACGTATTGCCTAGCTTGCCTTCCACGCCAAGTAGAGTCCCATCCGGACACGGGACGAAGTCTTCAATCTCGCATCTTCATAGTCCAAAAGTCCGGCCAAAGGATATAGTCCGGTTGTCCGGAGACCCCCTAATCCAATACTCCCTCAGTAGCCCCTGAACCAGGCTTCAATGAGATGAGTCCGGCGCGCAGTGTTGTCTTCGGCATTGCAAGGCGGGTTCCTCCTCCGAATACACCACAAAAGAGTTTGAATACAAGGATAGTGTCCGATCCTGCAAAATAAGTTCCACATACCACCATAGAGAGAATAATATTTCCACAAATCTAATCTGCTGACACGTTTTGGCAGCATGACATCACGCCACGGCCCGGTAATTATTTGAACCGTTTTTATTTAACCAGCCCCGCACATAACGCGAGGCGGTTTCTTGACACGTCTCGTCAAAGTAGAAATAGTGTTCCCTTTATTACGGGATTCTCATTAATACGGACGTGGGTAACCCAACCATTCCTAGGACTCCTAGATCTTAGGCAAGTCCCAAACGGCCACGAGGAGGACACTTAATATTCACCCTCTTTATAAAGGGACAAGGCTTTTACTTTTTCCCTCCCATGCTCAATCGAATCCTTCCCCCGCCTCGAGTTCTAACACCCAAAGCCCAGGTCAGGTGCTTCGGACCTTCAATCATGTCCGAATCCAGCCTTCAAGACCGGTGGATGTCTTCCTCTGTCACAGAGGAGGATATCAAGAAGTTGAGGGAGGCCAGATATCTGACCGCTGAAATTTCGCATAGGCTGTCCGCCCGAGGGCAGGTCGTCCCTACTCCCGAACCCAACGAGAGCATTGTGTTCGTCTCCCACTTCCTCCGAGGACTAGGCCTCGCTCTGGATCCCTTTGTTAGGGGTCTTATGTTCTATTACGGGCTGGATTTTCACGATCTGGCCCCGGATTCCCTTCTTCACATCTCGTCATTTATTGTCGTTTGTGAGGCCTTCCTCCGCATTACCCCTCACTTCGGCCTGTGCCTCAAGACCTTCGATGTGAAGCCGAAGATGGTTGAGGGGCAGTACGCAGCGTGCGGAGGTGCTCTAATAAGCAAAAATTGCTAACGCTCCATGGCCAAAGGGTTCCTTTCCAGATGTGTCCAGATTGTGGCAATAGGAGTGGTTTTACGTCACAGGTCCCCGAAGTGCCAAGTGGGTAGCTGCCCCCACCTTTCGCTCGGGCACTCCACCACAACTGATGTCATGGATCAGCAGGGGGCTGAGCTGGGGTCCAGCCAAGGACGTGCCAATACTGCAGAGCCGTATCCGAGATCTCTTCGAGGGAGATTTCAGTCTAGTTATGGTAATGCAAGTTATGCTGGTTCGTCACGTCCAGCCTTGCAAACACCGGCCCCTCCGCATGTGGGAACTCAACCCGGAAGGACCGCACACTATTCATAATTTCCTCGGCATGACGCACAAGGAGATGTACAAATCGTTCTTCGGACCCCAAATAGAGTGTCCGGACACTACCGAGGACGTGGGCCTGAGCAGCAACCGCACCGCTGCCCAAGTAAGTAATCCCATGGCAAACACGCTGTCCTTTTACTTATCATGACATCATTCTGAAGAATCGCTCTTTGACCAGGACTGGATAACAAAGGCGAAGATGATCCGGTGTTCGGCCCCCCTTCCTGAAGGCTTGGACAATCCGGTGCTGGAAAAGATGCTCGAGCCAGCACCTTGCCTGGTACCCTCAAAGGAAGATGAAGGGGGGAATAAAAAGGGCGAAAGCGGGCCTCCATCTCTACCTATTCCAACCGAGGGAATGAGTGCCTCCGCGAAGGAGGATAACCAAGAGGAAGAATCTGACATTCTCTCTCCCCGGGGAAGGAAGATGACTACCTCTGAATATCCGGAAACCAAGGTTTGCAAACGGGAGAAGAAATCTCCGCCAGAGGGTCCTGCCTCGGAGGGTGTTCTTGCCGCACAATGTCCACGCGGGGATCAGAACTCTAACGAGCTTTAAGTAATTAAAAAGTGCTTAATAGTGAAGATATCCTACCTTACTTCTGAGGAAAATAATGAAGCATTTATCTTGCAGTTCGAATCTTAGCCCTTCTCAGCAGAGCTCGTCTTCGGGGGATCTTCTTCTAGAGAAGATGGACAGCGAAACGCCTCCCCCTGCCACACCACCTCACGAGGCGGGCGACCCCGAGGTGTCGTCGCGGAGGGTTTCTTTTGATCCGTCAAGGCCAGAAGGTAATCTTATGGCCACCCGAAGTCCCTAGTATCCGGCTCTTGAAGAGAGCAATCAAAAGAGTCTGACACCATCTGGTATGCGGTCGGACGTGCTAAGGGATCTGCTAGAGCGAGCGACTATCTTAGAAGAGCACCGTACATTGATGAGTACGGTGATTGAAAGGATTTCATCCGCCGAAAGCGGGTTGCATGAAGCCTTTATGAGTCTACTGACGGGTTTTGAGGTACGTGAAATGATATTTTTTTTTACAGTACCGCACATTTTTAGGTGTGCCTTGTGTAGATAGTAGCCCCTGAGACTCTGGTTGTTGTCGAGAACGGCAGAAAATAGAGGATCATAGTCCCAGGTAATAACCAGACCGCCTTTATGTGCAGGTGGTTGAAGCTCCGGTGGCTAGCCGGACTGATGGGGTTGCTGAACTAAAGCGGCAATTGGATGCGGCAGATGCCGACATCGTGCTTGTTAACAAGCGGCTTGATGAGGCACAGGGTAGGTGATTTTTCTGCTGAATGTCACAAAGTAAGAGCAGCAGGATGCCAGTATCTTTAATATGTTGTGACTGCAGATGGAGCTGCCACCGTGGAGACCCTTCGGGCGGAGCTTGCCCGAGCCAAGGAGCAAGCAAGGAGTAGTACTGCGGCCGCATTAAAGGCGGCCGAAGAGTTAAGGGCCGAACAGGCCAAACAGTGCGGAAGCAAAGAAAAAATTGCCAAGATGGTCGTGGAGTTAAAAGATGCTGCTGACCGTTACCGGCTTTTTGACGAAGAAAACCGAGTGAAGGTGACGGACCTGGAGAAGGCCCGGGTGGCTGACAAGGAGGCTCGCTCCAAAATTAGAGCGACGAAGGAGGAGCTGAATCAAGCTGCGGATATCGTTTCTGGGAAGCCCTTCTTGTTGCGGACTAAGTTCGGAGATCCGAAATATGCTCCTCTGGACCGGCTATGGAGTTCTGCGGATTAGACCGAGTACTTCAAGGATCAGAAGGGTCCTGAAGTGGAGAAGGTGTTCTGGTCATAGTTTCACGCTCCAGTCCGTCCGCTGTTGCTGAATGAGCAATTGACCGGTTGGGCCGAGCTCCATAGATTGTCCGGACTGGCCATGAGGCCCGTTGTGGATCATTTGTGGCCAGGAGGGCCAAGGCCGAATATCTACTTTAGCTTAGTGCAACAATTCCTTGGCGCTGTGCCATGCATCGATGCTGTAAAGAGGTCGGCGTGCATAGAAGGCTCGCGGATGGCCCTTGCCCGTGTCAAAACATACTGGGTGGAGATGGATGCCACCACTGTTGCGGCACAGGGTTCGGCCATAGGCCGAGTGGCTGCCGAGCACTACTTTGAAGAAGTTCTTGAAGGCGCTCGTTCAATAGAGGCTCAGTGCTTGAAGAATATTATGTTTGAGTGACATGTATTCCCATTGTAAAAACAATGTTTTATTGAATTTATCAAGGCTGTATTTATACTTTTGCCCAAAAGTGCTATGATGCCTCCTGTGCGGCCGTTTATGTATATATGTATATAACCTAAAAGATTGCAGTCGTCAGCTTCAGCCCACGCATATAATGCGGGGGTGTTCGCAGAAGACGTGTGTTCACACTTGATCCAACGTCTTGGTCCATTAAGGAGGTGATAGCGCAGCGAACTAGGCAACCGGACTATAATGCTTTAACACTTTCACTTAGCCAGAGGAGTTTGACAGTGTGGCTACTATATAGCCCCTGGTGGCTCCGCACTCATCCGAATTCGGGTTGCGTATATGCCTGGCCGGGAAACGGCCCTTCGTTAAAGCGGAGGAATCCCGAAGATTCCGCTAGGTCATCGAGTGGTTGACCAGTCTCACGCTATATCATGACAGTCAGTTATCGGCTTTCTCTACTGAGGTGCTCGTCCGGATGAACCAGGGCACAATCGCAGTAGTTCTCCTGGTGCCGCCTTAGCCGATAGAGCGGAACGTAAGGCAGCAAAACACAGGAGCCGGGCAAACCCAACATTTGACCAAAGACATGATTCGGAGCTGATGCATATAAGGCCAAACTCGCGACGCCAAACACACCCTAAGGTATTTGGTCTTTATGGTGGAAACCGGGCTTAAGTAGTGCCCTTTGTAATAAGCCCCTGGTGTCCAGGTACATGCAATATTCTGACGTGGCCACATGCCAAGACATCAGCATCCTTCTGAATTGTATTGAGAATCCGAGGGATGTGTATCAACAAGAGACAGTAAGAAAGGTTTACGCAGGGTCTTAATCTAAAAAGAATCCTTGGAATGGGTCCCTGCTGCACATCTGCGCTTGTGTCTCCGTTGTGCCGTATTCTGGACGGGTGTAGCACGATGGTCATCTGAAAAAGAGAGGAACTTAGTTGAAAAGTTGTCGTGCAAAAAGGTAGGTTATACTAAATAAACTATATATAGTTCAAGATGAGTAGAGTTGAGCCTGATTGCCACTTGTTTGCACGCATTGAGCCCCTTGTATTGTAATAGGGGTATAGCCATCAAACCTGTATCAATTACATATAACTGCGCCAGACTCGTCTAACCGCGTCCGTGGTCTTAACGACCTGCCAGATGCTTTAGTTGGTGAGGCCGTTTAGTGTGCGGCTGCCAAGGCAGCCGCACGGTCTTCCACGCGCAAGGAGCGCTCAATATTTCCATCTACTGTAATTATGCCGCGTGGACCGGGCATCTTAAGCATGAGAGAAGCGTAATGCGGTATTGCGTTAAAGCGAGCGAAAGCTTCGCGTCCGAGTAGTGGTTGATAGCCACTTTGGAATGGAGCGATGTGGAAGGTCAACATTTCGATGCGGAAGTTATCGCGAAAGCCGAATATAACCTCTAGTAGCAGGGAGCCCGTGCAATGGGCTTCTGGGCCTGGCGTTACTCCTTTAAAGTTAGTATTGCTATGGCTAATTTTTACTGGGTCTATCCCCATGTTGCGGACTGTGTCCTGATATATCAGGTTTAAACTGTTGCCGCCGTCCATCAGGACTTGTATGAAGTGGTATCCGTCAATTATTGGGTCTAATACCAAGGCAGCCCATCCTGCACGCCGGATACTTGCCGAGTAATCCCGATGGTCAAAGGTGATCGGTCGGTACGACCAGTGGCAGAACTACGCGGTGATAGGCCCTGGGGCATGTGTCTCTGGGAGTGCCGCTTTGTTTCTCCCCTTTATCACGTGTAACACGTTAACTGTTTTGACTTCTGGTGGGAATTTCTTCTGTTCCCCAGTGCTTTGCTTGCGAGGCTCGTCCTTGTCTTCGCTTGGTATATCCTGCCCCTCATGTTCGGCGTTGAGCTTACCGGACTGCTTGAAGACCCAACATTCTCTATGGGTATGGTTTGTAGGTTTATCGGGGGTGCTATCGATCTGACATATTTGGTCCAGAATCTTGTTTAGGCTGGACAGTTCGTCTCTGTTGCCTTTGGGGGGCGGCTTTTGCTGACCAGGCCGAGAGCTTTTGAATCCGGCGTTTACCGCCATGCTCTTCGGGCTGTCTTCTTTATTCTGACCCTTGTTTTTGCTACGTCGTGATTTCCTGTTTCCGTCCCTGACTACGGATGTACATGGGTCGCTGGTGCTACATCGGGCCAACCAGTTGTCCTTGCTCGCGCAAAAGCGGGTCATGAGGCTTATTAATGCTGCCATTGTTCTCAGCTTTTCTTGGCAGAGGTGTCTGGCAAGCCATTCGTCTCGAACGCTGTGCTTGAAAGCTGCTAAGGCTTCTGCGTCTGGACAGTCGACTATTTGGTTCTTTTTAGTGAGGAACCTGTTCCAAAGCTTTCAGGCTGACTCTCCGGGTTGTTGAGTTATATGACTCAAATCGTCTGCATCCGGTGGTCAGACATAAGTCCCTTGAAAATTTGACCGAAAAGCGTCTTCGAGCTCTTCCCAGCTTCCAATGGAGTTTTTGGGGAGGCTTTTAAGCCAGTGCTGAGCTGGCCCTTTGAGCTTGAGGGGTAAGTACTTGATGGTGTGGAGATCGTCTCCTCGAGCCATGTGGATATGGAGGATGTAGTCCTCAATCCAGACCCCAGGGTTTGTCGTTCCGTCGTACGCCTCTATGTTTACGGGTTTGAATCCCTCTAGAAATTCATGGTCCAGCACCTCATCGGTGAAACATAGGGGGTGTGCGGCACCCCTGTATTTGGGTGTACCGTGGTGTTCAGATGTTTGTTGTGTTGCATTGCATGCTGGATCGCGCTTGCATGGCCCATATATGGATCTGGTTGCGCCGTCCTTCTGATGCGAGCCCTCACGTGGATCGCGTACTAGTTTATGTGCGACGTCATTTACCGCTCTATGTTGGTCACGAGGTCGTCTATCCGACCGGATGGCCGTTTTGCTTTTTAATTGCGGGGGATCTAAGGCCTCCTCATCAAATTCAGGTAGCAACTTTCACTTCGGGTAGCTCTTGGTGTGGCGATTACCGCCGTACTTCGCTGCAGTGTTGAGTACTTCACTCCATCTAATTCTGAGTGTGTCTTGTGCAGCCTTGAGCCTTTGCTTCTACTTTTCCAGACTCCTCGCAGTGGCAACAAGTCTTTGATGGGCATTTTGTTGCTCCGGGTGCCTGTCCGGTGTGATGTCGTCCGGACTGTTATCTTCGACGGAGTTGGGTTGTTCGGTTTGATTCTCCATTTTGCCGTGGTCTAGGGATGGTTCACCCTGCTCTAACGCTGGGTCTATATGATCGTTGTTTCTGCCGAGGATGGATTTGGAGCGGCGCTTACGCCGCCGCTTTGACTGCTTCTCGAGGGAACAACCCTTCGCTGCGTCCTTCCGTTCCTCGTCGTCGTTTTCTTTGGGTGTGTCTGCCATGTATACGTCATATGATGAAGTGGGCGTCCAGTGCCCTATGGGCAGTGGTTCCTATTCGTCTCCTGCATCGTCGTCCATACCATCGATGTCTTCGGAGTCGAAGTCGAGCATGTCGGTTGAATCGTCGACAGTGGCTACTAAGTG
Organism: Triticum aestivum; assembly: GCF_018294505.1. NCBI lineage: Eukaryota > Viridiplantae > Streptophyta > Magnoliopsida > Poales > Poaceae > Triticum > Triticum aestivum. Next base: position 778,226,430 of record NC_057797.1, on the reverse strand, counting down.
GGTGGTGGGTGGGTAGTGAATTTCTTCTTCATCCGCATCCCAACCCTGCCGAACATAGTTTAGCCCGGACTCTCCTGACAGGGAGAGAGACCTTAATGAGTTCACTATGTCGCTGAAGGGTGAGTGTTGAAAGATATCCGCGGAGGTGAACTCCATGATCGGCGCCTAATAACCCACAAGTATAGGGGATCACAACAACTTTCGAGGGTAGAGTATTCAACCCAAATTTATTGATTCGACACAAGGGGAGCCAAAGAATATTATCAAGTATTAGCAGCTGACTTGTCAATTCAACCACACCTGGAAACTTAGTATCTGCAGCAAAGTGTTTAGTAGCAAAGTAATATGATAGTGGTGGTAGCGGCAACAAAAGTAAGGACAGCAAAAGTAATATTTTTGGTATTTTGTAGTCATTGTAACAGTAACAACGGAAAAGTAAATAAGCGTAAACCAGTATATGGAAAACTCTTAGGCACCGGATCAGTGATGGATAATTATGCCGGATGCGGTTCATCATGTAACAGTCATAACATAGGGTGACACAGAACTAGCTCCAGTTCGTCAATGTAATGTAGGCATGTATTCTGTATATAGTCATACGTGCTTATGGAAAAGAACTTGCATGATATCTTTTGTCCTACCCTCCCGTGGCAGCGGGTCCTATTGGAAACTAAGGGATATTAAGGCCTCCTTTTAATAGAGAACCAGAACAAAGCATTAGCACATAGTGAATACATGAACTCCTCAAACTATGGTCATCACCGGGAGTGGTCCCGATTATTGTCACTTCGGGGTTGCCGGATCATAACACATAGTAGGTGACTATAGACTTGCAATATAGGATCTAGAACTCTCATATATTGATGACAACATAATAGGTTCAGATCTCAAATCATGGCACTCGGGCCCTAGTGACAAGCATTAAGCATAACAAAGTCATAGCAACATCAATCTCAGAACATAATGGATACTAGGGATCAAACCTTAACAGAACTAACTCGATTACATGATAAATCTCATCCAACCCATCATCGTCTAGCAAGCCTATGATGCAATTACTCACGCACGGCGGTGAGCATCATGAAATTGGTGATGGAGGATGGTTGATGATGACGACGGCGACGAATCCCCCTCTCCGGAGCCCCGAACGGACTCTAGATCAGCCCTCCTGAGAGGTTTTAGGGCTTGGCGGCGGCTCCGTATCGTAAAACGCGATGATTTCTTCTCTCTGATTTTTTTCTCTCCGAAAGCAAACATATAGAGTTGGAGTTGGCATCGGAGGGTCAACAAGGGGCCCACGAGGTAGGGGGCACGCCCAAGGGGGGCGACCCCACCCTCGTGGAAAGGGTGTGGGCCCCCTGGTCTTCATATTTGGCGAGGATTTTTTATTGTTTTTTATAAGACCTCCCGTGGAGTTTCAGGTCATTCCGAGAATATTTGTTTTCTGCACATAAAACAAGATCATGGTAATTCTGTTGAAAACAGCGTCAGTCCGGGTTAGTTCCATTCAAATCATACAAGATTGAGTCCAAAACAAGGGCAAAAGTGTTTGGAAAAGTAGATACGACGGAGACGTATCAACTCCCCAAGCTTAAACCCTTGCTTGTCCTCAAGCAATTCAGTTGACAAACTGAAAGAAAGAAAGAAAGAAAAACTTTTACAAACTCTGTTTGCTCTTGTTGTTGTAACTATGTCAAGCCAGCATTCTAGTTTTCAGCATAAATCATAACTAACCACATTTGCAATAATTCTCAGGTCTCATCATTACTCATGTCAATAGCATAATCAACTAGCAAGTAATAATAATAAATCTCGGATGACAACACTTTCTCAAAACAATCATAATATGATATAACAAGATGGTATCTCGCTAGCCCTTTTGGAGACCGCAAAACATAAATGCAGAGCACCTTTGAAGATCAAGGACTGACTAGACATTGTAATTCATGGTAAAAGAGATCCAATCATAGTTATACCCAACATAAATTAATAGTGATGAATGCAAATGACGGCTGTGCTCTCTAGCTAGTGCTTTTTAATAAGAGGGTGATGACTCAACATAAAAGTAAATGGATAGGCCCTTCGCAGAGGGAAGCAGGGATTTGTAGAGGTGCCAGAGCTCGGTTTTGAAATAGAGATAAATTGTATTTTGAGCGGTATACTTTCATTGTCAACGTAACAACTAAGAGATGGCGATATCTTCCATGCTAAACACATTATAGGCGGTTCCCAAACAGAATGGTAAAGTTTATACTCCCCCTCCACCAACAAACATCAATCCATGGCTTGCTCGAAACAACGAGTGCCTCCAACATACATCAGGTCCCAGGGGGAGTTTTGTTTGCAATTAATTTTGATTTAGTTTGCATAAAGCATGGGACTGGGCATCCCGGTGACCAGCCATTTTCTCGTGAGTGAGGAGCGGAGTCCACTCCTCTTGAGAATAAACCACCTGACACGGAAGATAAGGACGGCCTTTGTTGATACATGAGCTATTCGAGCATACAAAATAGAATGTTCATTTGAAGGTTTAGAGTTTGGCACATACAAATTTTCTTGGAACGGCAGGTAGATACCGCATATAGGAAGGTATGGTGGACTCATCTGGAATAACTTTGGGGTATAAGGGATTGGATGCACAAGCAGTATTCCCGCTTAGTACAGGTGAAGGCTAGCAAAAGACTGGGAAGCGACCAACTAGAGAGCGTCAACAGCCATGTACATGCATTAAAATTAATAAACATTGGATGCAAGCATGAGTAGGATATAATCCACCATGAACATAAATATCGTGAAGGCTATGTTGATTTTGTTTCAACTACATGCGTGAACATGTGCCAAGTCAAGTCACTTAAATCATTCAAAGGAGGATACCACCCCATCATACCACATCATAATCATCTCAATAGCATGTTGGCATACAAGGTAAATCATTATAACTCATAGCTAATCAAGCATGGCACAAGCAACTATGATCTCTAATTGTCATTGCAAACAAGTTTATTCATAATAAGCTAAATCAAGAATGATGGACTCATCATATTTACAAAAACAAAAGAGGTCGAGTTCATACCAGCTTTTCTCATCTCAGTCAGTCCATCATATATCATCATAATTGCCTTTCACTTGCACAACCGAACGGTGTGAATAATAATAAGAGTGCACGTGCATTGGACTAAGCTGGAATCTGCGAGCATTCAATAAACAGGAGAAGACAAGGCAATATGGGCTCTTGGTTAAATCAATCAATAATGCATATAAGAGCCACTTCAACAATTTAATTATGGTCTTCTCCTACTGACCCCCAAAGAAAGGAAAAGAAATAAAACTATTTACACGGGAAAGCTCCCAACAAGCAAAAGAAGAACGGGAAATATTTTTGGGTTTTCTTTTTAATTATTACTACTACAGCAGAAAAATAAACTACTACTATTTTTTTTGGTTTTTCTTAAGGTTAAGCAAACACACAAGAAGAAAGCAGGAAAAAGAAAATAAACTAGCATGGATATTACAGTGAAAAAGTATGAGCACTGACATCTAGCAATGAGTGTGTGTGAACATAAATGTAATGTCGGTGAGAAATACGTACTCCTCCAAGCTTAGGCTTTTGGCCTAAGTTGGTCTATGGCCACGGCTGGCCTGGCGGATATCCATAATAATAGTTGTTGGGGTCGTACTGCGATGAAGAATAGTTGGGATCATACTGTGATGAAGAAGAAGACTCTGACTGCCACTGGCTGACAGTCATCTCTGGATCCCAAGAATAAACAGATTGTTGCGGAGGCTCATCTTGTGGTTCCTGTTCTGGCTCCTCGACTGGTGCAGGGTTTCGGTAGGCGTGAATAGCCGTCAACGGAACAAGGTACGTGCCTACAGTCAAATCAAACAAAGAAGGAGCAGGCAGGGTGAGGGAGTCCTGGATTAGGGGGTGTTCGGGTAGCCGGACTATACCTTCAGCCGGACTACTGGACTATGAAGATACAAGATTGAAGACTTCGTCCCGTGTCCGGATGGGACTTTCCTTGGCATGGGAGGCAAGCTTGGCGATGCGGATATTCAAGATCTCCTACCATTGTAACCGACTCTATGCAACCCTAACCCTATCCGGTGTCTATATAAACCGGAGGGTTTTAGTCTGTAGACAACAATCATACCATAGGCTAGCTTCTAGGATTTAGCCTCCTTGATCTCGTGGTAGATCTACTCTTGTACTATCCATATCATCAATATTAATCAAGCAGGAGTAGGGTTTTACCTCCATCAAGAGGGCCCGAACCTGGGTAAAACAAAGTGTCCCCTGTCTCCTGTTACCATCCGGCCTTGACGCACAGTTCGGGACCCCCTGCCCGAGATCTGCCGGTTTTGACACCGACATTGGTGCTTTCATTGAGAGTTCCTCCGTGTCGTCGCCTTTAGGCCCGATGGCTCCTTCGATCGTTAACAACGATACAGTCCAGGGTGAGATTTTCTCCCCGGACAGATCTTCGTCTTCGGCGGCTTCGCACTGCAGGCCAATTCGCTTGGCCACCTTCAGCAGATCGAAAGCTACGCCCCTGGCCATCAGGTCAGGTTTGGAAGCCTAAACTACACGGCTGACATCCGCGGGGACTTGATCTTCGACGGATTCGAGCCACAGCCAAGCGTGCCACACTGTCTCGATGGGCATGATATAGCTCTGCCGCCGAGCAGCTCCTTGGAGGCCGCACACTTATTGGTTTCGACCATTGATTCGGAACCTACTGCGCCGATTGAGGATCAGCGGTTGGACGATGCCTTAGGGGCTGCTATATCAGAGGCGATCGAGCCGAACTCCAGCCCCGCACTCTGCGTGGCCCGTGCCTCCGAGGAGCCGGATTCCTCTCCGAACTCCGAGCCCCCCGCACCCCTGCCAATCGAATCCAATTGGGCGCCGGTAATGGAGTTTAGCGCCGCAGACATCTTTCAGCATTCGCCTTTTGGCGACATCCTGAATTCCCTTCAGTGTCTCTCTTTATCAGGAGAGCCCTGGCCGAATTACGGTCAGCAAGGGTGGGATACGGACGGTGAGGAAATTGAAAACCCACCCACCACCCACTATCGATGATTTAACCGACATACTGGACTTCGGCTCCGAAGACATCGACGGCATGGACGACGATATAGGAGACGAACAGGAACCAGCACCTATAGGGTGCTGGAACGCCACCTCGTCATATGACATATACATGGTGGATACCCCAAAAGACGGAGATAGCGATGGAACAATGGGGGATGACGCCCCCAAGAAACAGCCGAAGCGCCGGCGTCAGTGGGGCCGCTCTAAATCCGCCAAAGCAAAAACGGTGATTCCGGCACGGGAGACAACACTACCCCGGATAGCGCCGAAGAACACCCACCCCAACAAGAAGGAAGATGGAGAAGCCAGCCCCCATGAGAGAGCGGCAGACCGAGAGGTCGAGGATGATAACTATATGCCTCCCTCCGAAGACGAGGCAAGCCTCGATGACGATGAATTCGTCATACCATCAGACTCTGCCGAACAAGAGCGTTTTAGACGCAGGCTTTTAGCCACGGCAAGAAGCCTCAAGAAAAAGCAGCAATAGCTTAAAGCTGCCCAAGATTTGCTAGATGACAGATGGACTGAAGTCCTTGCGGCCGAAGAGTATGAACTCGAACGCCCCTCCAAGAGTTACCTGAAGCGCATGCCGCTACCCCGATCAGAGGAGGAAGCACCTACATCACCTGTGCATGACATGGCAGACCGGCCACCTCGTGACCGCGACAGAGAGGCCTCTCAGCCCTCCACCCAAGCCATGCCCCGACGTCGCACAACTAAGGCACGGGAAAATGCACCCGACCTGTGAGACATACTGGAGGACAAGGCAAGACAGACACGATCGATCTACGGATCGCGCAGGCGCCCTACGGCATGCAACCATGATCTTCACGCCGGATACAACAAATCCGGCCGGGCCGAACACAACAGACATAGCTCTTCCGAGCTGCGTCGTGATATAGCCTAGTACAAAGGCGCCGCACACCCGTTATGCTTCACGAATGAAGTAATGGATCATAAAATCCCAGAGGGCTTTAAACCCGTAAACATCGAATCATACGATGGCACCACAGACCCGGCGGTATGGATTGAGGATTATCTCCTTCACATCCACATGGTGCGCGGCGATGTTCTACACGCCATCAAGTACCTCCCGCTCAAACTTAAAGGACCGGCCCGGCATTGGCTTAACAGCTTGCTAGCAGACTCAATTAGTTCTTGGGAGGACCTGGAAGCCGCATTCCTCGACAACTTCCAGGGCACTTATGTGCGACCGCCGGATGGCGACGACTTAAGCCACATATTTCAGCAGCCAGAAGAATCAGCCAGACAATTCTGGACACGGTTCCTAACAAAGAAAAACCAGATAGTCGGCTGTCCGGACGCAGAGGCCCTAGCAGGCTTCAAGCATAACATCCGCGACAAGTGGCTTGCCCGGCACCTGGGACAGGAAAGGCCGAAATCCATGGCAGCCCTCACGACACTCATGACCCGCTTTTGCGCGGGTGAAGACAGCTGGCTAGCTCGCAGTAACAACTTATCAAAGAACCCTGGTAATTCGGATACCAAGGAAAAAAGTGGCAGGACACGTCGAAACAAACAAAAACGCCGCGTTAACAGCGACAGCAATGAAGACACGACAGTCAATGCCGGATTCAGAGGCTATAAATCCGGTCAGCGGAAAAAGCCATTCAAAAAGAATACTCAGGGCCCGTCCAGTTTGGACCGAATAGTCGATCGCTTGTGCCAGATACATGGCACCCCTGAAAAGCCAGCCAATCACACTAACAGGGATTGTTGGGTGTTCAAGCAGGCAGGCAAGTTAAGAGCCGAAAACAAAGACAAGGGGCTGCACAGCGACGACGAGGAGCCCAAGCCGCCGAACAACAATGGACAGAAGAGCTTTCCCCCACAAGTGCGGACGGTGAACATGATATACGCAACCCACATTCCCAAGCGGGAGCGGAAGCGTGCGCTACGGGACGTATACGCGATGGAGCCAGTTGCCCCAAAGTTCAACCCATGGTCCTCCTTCCCGATCACTTTTGATCAGAGGGACCATCCCACTAGCATCCGTCATGGCGGCTTCTCCGCATTGGTTCTTGACCCAATCATCGACGGATTTCACCTCACAAGAGTCCTCATGGACGGCGGCAGTAGCTTCAACCTGCTTTATCAGGACACAGTGCGGAAAATGGGCATAGACCCCTCAAGGATCAAACCCACAAGAACGACCTTTAAAGGCGTCATACCAGGTGTAGAAGCCAACTGTACAGGCTCAGTAACACTTGACGCGGTCTTCGGATCCCTAGATAATTTCCAAAGCGAAGAGTTAATCTTCGATATAGTCCCGTTTCGCAGTGGCTATCACGCCCTGCTCGGACGAACCGCATTCGCAAAATTCAATGCGGTGCCGCACTACGCATATCTCAAACTCAAGATACCAGGCCCTCGGAGTAATCACGGTCAACGGAAACACCAAACGCTCCCTCCGTACGGAGGAGCATAGGGCGGCTCTCGCAGCGGAGGTACAAAGTAGCATTCTTCGGCAATTCTCCAGTCCGGCCATTAAAAAGCCAGACGCTGCCAAGCGCGCCCGGAGTAACCTACAGTAGGACCGCCTGGCACACTCCGAGCAAGCGTAGCAATGCGGCCCCAACCCCAGCTTTCGTGACCTAGCGAAACTAGTACCTCGTGTACATAACTACGCCCTTGAAATACCATGGGCACAGGGGAAGGGGAAAAATAACGGCACACACAAAATACGGCTTAAAACGTACCAAGGGCTGCCGGATTCTTTTTTTAATTTTTTCTTACTTTCAGGACTCCATACTTCGGACGACCTGTTCGGCAATTAGATTGCCGCACAAACGATGCAAGATCCAGGAAGGCAGACAAGCCATGCCGCATTATGGAACTCCCAGGTGGTCTCTGTTATGAGCGATATACCTACTTTATATATAATTCCGCGGCCTGCCCCTGGTCAGGACATACTGAATAGTCCAATATCTTTTGCTTACCGCACCATCTGTATCGTTCGGCTTTGATAAATAGCCTCTCCATAAACAATGCCTAGCCTTTTGTCTATTTTTTGCATTACTCTTTTCATATATATGTTCATTAATGACATGTTGCACCCGTACATTGTGGTACGGCAAGTACGCCAGGGGCTTCAGTACCCTTTAACATGGTGTGAGAAGTCCGTACACTTTCACAAGTGCGGCACCCCGAACTTATAGCACTATATGCATCGGCTCCGAATCATGATTTGGGTCAATAGTTGGGTTTGCCCGGCTCCTATGTTTTGGTGCCTTACGTTCCGCTATATCGGCTAAGGTAGCACTAGGAGAACCACTGCGATTGTGCCCCGGTTGAGCTGGGTTAAGCACCTCAGTGGAGAAAGCTAAAACTGACTGTCATGATGAGGCGAGAGACCGGTCGCTGTTCGAGAGGTTTTACGAGTCCCTAAAGGCTTATGCCGCTTCGAGCGAGGAGCTGGATAACCCCAGCCAAGGCGTGGATAGCGCCCCGAACTCGGTCTTCCGAACTAGGGGCTTCGCCGAAATTTAAAATTATAAAGTTCTATGGCTAAGTGAGAGTGTTCAAGCATTATAGTCCGATTGCCTGGTTCGTCGTGCTGAGCGCCTCCCTCGAAGGACCCAACCATGGGAAAAAGAGCGCCCAGGTTTATCACCGAACACCCCAGCACTAGTGGCATGAGGGCAGAAGCCGACGACTGGCCATCTCTCAATTTTTGATAAACGGCCGTACAAAAAATAATATTTTAAATTCAATAAGCATTGCTTAGCGCATATGAACAAGTTTTCAGCGCACAGGATAAATACGAGCGAATTCATTCAAAAATTAGATCCTTGGTGCACTCATCTGCCACAAGGCGGGCACCTGCAAGAACATCCTTATAGTAGTTCTCTGGCTTGCGATGCTCCTTCCTCGGCGGCGGCCCGTCCGTCACAAGCTTCTCACCGTCCAGCTTACCCCAGTGCACCTTTACACAGGCAAGGGCCCTGCGGGCACCTTCGATGCAGGCGGAGCACGTGATGACCTCGAGCCTTGGACAGGCCTCCACCATCCGCCGCACCAGCCCGAAGTAGCTCCCAGGCAAGGCCTCTTCGGTCCACAGCCGAACTATGAAGCCCTTCATGGCCTGTTCGGCCGCCTTGTGGAGTTCGACCAGCTGTTTCAGCTGATCGCTCAAGGGCACAGGGTGTCCGGCCTCAGTATACTGAGACCAGAATAACTTCTCCGTCGCGCTGCCCTCTTCAGCTCGGTAGAATGCGGCGGCATCAGACACGCTGCAGGGAAAATCTGCGAAGGCCCCTAGAGAACTCCGAATTCGGGTAAGTAAAAAGTAGTTTACTTTTATCACTAGTAGAAAACAGGGCTATGGTCCAGGCCGGCTCAGCCCATTAGTCCCGGTTCAGTCTAGAACCGGGACTAATGTGAGCATTGGTCCCGGTTCATGCGGCTAAGGTATTAGTCCCGGTTCACTCGGGCACTTTAGTCCCGGTTTAAGACATGAACCGGGACTAAAGGGTGCGATGACCTTTAGTCCCGGTTCGTGCCTCAAACCGGGACTAAAGATTAGACCTTTAGTCCCGATTTGAGGCACGAACCGGGACTAATGGGGTTGAGACCTTTAGTCC